>NC_091165.1:10482917-10630417 GCF_040958095.1 Procambarus clarkii
CAGTTCTGGTGCCTTTCGTTCGACTTCCATCCTTAGCTTGTATGTTGACACTGGCTTCCTGTCTCTCCAGGACCGCCGTGATCGCTACTGTCTTCGCAATCTTGCGCGGTCCTTGCAACATCCTTCCTGTCGCCTCTGTCGTGCTTTAACTTTTACCCCCTCCTGCGGTTCCTGTTCCTCTTCACCACCTCCCTCTTTCTGTCCGGTTATCTCGCCTACAGGATTCTCTTTCCGTTCGTATTTCTGATGTTTCTCCTCGTGTTGTTCTTTCTTTGCCCCCGTGGAGGGTCCCTCTTCCGCGGTTTTGTACATCCTTGACCCGTATCACTAAAGCTTTTACCCCTCCTACGGTTCTAAAACGCATTTTCCTCGAGCACTTTTCTTCTCACTCCCGCTCCGTTTCTGTCTTCACCGATGGGTCTAAGTCAGCGGACGGTGTTGGCAACTCTTTTGTTTTTCCTGATCGCATTTATATGTGTCGCTTGCCTCCGGAGACTAGCTCTTTACAGCGGAACTTTATGCTATTCTCTATGCTCTTCGTCTCCTGCTTTCTCGTTGTCAGTCTTCCTTTGTGGTTGTTGTTGACTCTCGTAGTGCCCTCATGGCTCTCGGGTCCTTTAATCCGGTTCATCCAGTAGTTGTCGAGATCCAGCATTGGCTGTTTCTCGTTCACAGTAAATTTAAGTCTGTTGAGTTTTGTTGGGTTCCCAGCCATATTGGTCTGTCTTTAAATGAGCGTGCGGATGCTGCCACCAAGGAAGCTGTCCGCTCTTGTCCCATCTCTCGTAAAGGCATTCCGTATTCCGACTTTTACCTGGTTATCTATTCCTCAGTCCTTACCCGTTGGCAGGCTTCTGGTTGTCTGTTACTGGTAACAAGCTACGTACTCTTAAATGTTGTGTTTCCTCGTGGCCGTTCTCCTTCCACCGTAACCGGCGGTGGGAAACAGCTCTGGCGAGGTTGCGTATTGGCCATACTCGCTTAACCCATGGTCACTTGATGGAGCGCCGCCCTGCTCCTTATTGTCCTAGTTGCATTGTCCCTCTTACGGTCGTGCATGTCCTTCTTGAATGTCCTGACTTCCAGGACGAGCGTGTGTCTTGCTTTCCGACTGCCCCTCGCGGTCACCTGTCCCTCGATAGAATTCTTGGTGACTCGGATACTTTTGATATCGTTTGCCTTATGCGTTTTTGTTCTCGTATTGACATCCTTGGTGATATTTAGCGCCCTCTGATTATTTTGCGTATTTGATGGTGCTACATAGCCTTCCCGGTTTGGTGCCTTCTTTTGATAATTACTTACTTACTTATGCTTACTATTACTTTCTAATCATTTGTAAAGTAAACCTGAGTAAACTTGGTATAGGGCTGTGGTACGATTAGTTGAGCAGTCTCCCGGCAACTGTGGGGAAGGAGACTGAGACTCCATCTTCTCTGGTTGCTGGCTGTGGTGAAAGGAACCTCCTATCCTTCCTCCTCGTTTCCTTATTTCTGTGTCTTGTTCAAGCTAAGTATATACTGTGTACATTACTCAATTTCTGGCATGCTATGTTCTATGTGTAGAGTAGTCTATTCTATGTGTAGTAGGTGTTTTTAGGGTTTATATTACTAGTTATTCAAAAGGGGGTCCCATTGGAACCACGTGGTCCCCTACCCTAAGCTGACTCTAACTTCAAGTTATTCAATAGTAGAGCTTTACCCTAGCTTGTGCTCAGTGTAAACCCTTGTATCCTGTTTATGTGGACCAAGGCTTTTAACGTAAGGTAGTGTGGTAAAGTTATTATTATTATTGTTATTGGTGTGAGTGTATATGGGGGGTTGTTAAGGGGTTAATAAATAAGTACATGAATTATAGGAGTATCCCTTCTTCCTGTGTGGGAGTGCATTGATCAACCCTTAGACTGACATATATGGTCTAGTAGCAAGGTATTATTACTGTGGATAGTTTATTTTGGGGGCCGGGCCTTTTAGCTCTCCCATATTTTGATACTCTGTCTTCTACTACCCTTACCCCTTAATAGTACCAGTTCCCCATAGCAAGCCCACCACACAATTATTTATAACAGTGGGGAAAGTTCTCTCACTCGCATAGTGGGGTGAGTGCTCTCACTCTCATGGTAGGGAGAGTGCTCACACTCATGGTGGGGTGAGTGCTCTCACTGTCATGATGGGGGAGAGTGCTCTCACTGTCATGAAGGGGAGAGTGTACTCACTCTCATGAAGGGGAGAGTGCTCTCACTCTCATGGTGGGGAGAGTGCTCTCACTCTCATGAAGGGGAGAGTGCTCTCATTCTCATGAAAGGGAGAGTGCTCTAACTCTCATGGTGGGGAGAGTGCTCTCACTTTCATGGTGGTGTGAGTGCTCTCACTCTCAAGGTGAGGAGAGTGCTCTCACTCTTATGATTGGGTTAGTGTTTTCACTCTCATGGTGGGGACAGTGCTCTCACTTTCATAGTGGGGTGAGTGTTCTCTCTCTCATTGTGGGGAGAGTACTCTCACTCTCATTGTGGGGAGAGTACTCTCACTCTCATGGTGGGGGTGAGTGCTCTCACTCTCATGGTGAGGAGGGGGCTCTCACTCTAATGGTGGGGACAGTGCTCTCACTCACATGGTGGGGTGAGTGCTCTCACTCCCTTGGTGGGGAGAGAGCTCTCACTCTCATAGTGGGGAGAGTGCTCTCACTCTCGAGGGGGTGAGTGCTCTCACTTTCATGGTGGGGTGAGTGTTCTTTCTCTCATAGCTGGGAGAGTGCTTTCATTCAAACGATCGGGAGAGTGCTCTCACTCTCATGGTGGGGTGAGTGTTCTCTCTCTCATTGTGGGGAGAGTACTCTCACTTTCATGGTGGGGTGAGTGCTCTCACTCTCATGGTGGGGAGGGGGCTCTCACTCTCATGGTGGAGTGAGTGCTCTCACTCACATGTTGGGGTGAGTGCTCTCACTCTCATGGTGGGGAGAGTGCTCTCACTCTCATGGTAGGGAGTGTGCTCTCACTCTCATGCTGGGTTGAGTACTATCACTCATGGGGTGAGTGCTCGCACTCTCATGGTGGGGAGGGGTCTCTGACTCTCATGGTAGGGTGAGTGATCTCACTCTCATGGTGGGGTGAGTGCTCTCACTCTCATGGTGGGGTGAGTGCTCTCACTCTCATGGTGGGGTGAGTGCTCTCACTCTCATGGTGGGGAGGGGCTCTCACTCTCATTGTGGGGAGAGTGCTCTCACTCTCATGGTGGTGAGAGGGGTCTCACTCGCATGGTGGGGTGAGTGCTCTCACTCTCATGGTGGGGTGAGTGCTCTCACTCTCATGGGGGCGTGAGTGCTCTAACTCTCATGGTGGGGTGAGTGCTCTCACTCTCATGTTGGGGAGGGGCTCTCACTCTCATGGTGGGGGGAGTGCTCTCACTCTCATGGTTGGGTGAGTGCTCTCACTCATGGTGGGGTGAGTGCTCTCAATCTCATGGTGGGGAGGGGGCTCTCACTCTCATTGTGGGGTGAGTGCTCTCACTCTCATGGTGGGGAGGGGGCTCTCACTCTCATGGTGGGGTGAGTGCTCTCACTCTCATGGAGGTGTGAGTGCTCTCACTCTCATGGTGGGGTGAGTGCTCTCACTATCATGGTGGTGTGAGTGCTCTAACTCTCATAGTGGGGTGAGTGCTCTCACTCTCATGTTGGGGAGGGGCTCTCACTCTCATGGGGGGGGAGTGTTCTCACTCTCATGGTTGGGTGAGTGCTCTCACTCATAGTGGGGTGAGTGTTCTCACTCTCATTGTGGGGTGAGTGCACTGACTCTAATAGTGGGGTGAGTGCTCTCACTCTCACGGTGGGGAGGGGGCTCTCACTCTCATTATGGGGTGAGTGCTCTCACTTTCATGGTGGGGAGAGTGCTCTCACTCTCATGGTGGGGTGAGTGCTCTCACTCATGGTGGGGTGAGTGCTCTCACTCTCATGGTGGGGAGGGGGCTCTCACTCTCATTGTGGGGTGAGTGCTCTCACTCTCATGGTGGAGAGGGGGCTCTCACTCTCATGGTGGGGTGAGTGCTCTCACTCTCATGGTTGGGTGAGTGCTCTCACTCTCATGGTGGGGTGAGTGCTCTCACTCTCATGGTGGTGTGTGTGCTCTAACTCTCATGGTGGGGTGAGTGCTCTCACTCTCATGTTGGGGAGGGGCTCTCACTCTCATGGTGGGGGGAGTGTTCTCACTCTCATGGTTGGGTGAGTGCTCTTACTAATGGTGGGGTGAGTGCTCTCACTCTCATTGTGGGGTGAGTGCACTGACTCTAATAGTGGGGTGAGTGCTCTCACTCTCACGGTGGGGAGGGGGCTCTCACTCTCATTATGGGGTGAGTGCTCTCACTTTTATGGTGAGGAGAGTGCTCTCACTCTCATGGTGGAGAGAGTGCTCTCACTCACATTGTGGGGTGAGTGCTCTCACTCTCAAGATTGGAGTGAGTGCTCTCACTCTCATGGTGAAGAGAGTGCTCTCACTCTCATGGTGGGGAGTGTGCTCTCACTTTCAAGGTTGGGGTGAGTGTTCTCACTCTCATGGTGGAGACAGTGCTCTCACTCTCATGGTGTAGAGAGTGCTCTCACTCTCATGGTGCGGAGGGGCCTCTCACTCTCATGGTGGAGTGAGTGCTCTCACTCACATGGTGGGGAGAGAGATCTCACTCTCTTGGTGGGAAGAGTGCTCTCACTCTCATGGTGGGGTGAGTGTTCTCACTCTCATGGTTGGGTGGGTGCTCTTACTCGCATGGTGGGGTGAATGCTCTCACTGTCATGATGGTGGAGAGTGCTCTCACTGTCATGAAGAGGAGAGTGCACTCACTCTCATCTCAAAAACAACAGAGTAGCCAACACCGTCCGCTGACTTAGACCCATCGGTGAAGACAGAAACGGGAGTGAGAAGAAAAGTGCTCGAGGAAAAGGCGTTTTAGAACCGTAGGAGGGGTAAAAGCTTTAGAGATACGGGTCAAGGATGTACAAAACCGCGGAAGAGGGACCCTCCACGGGGGCAAAGAAGGAACAACACGAGGAGAAACATCAGAAATACGAACGGAAAGAGAATCCTGTAGGCGAGATAACCGGACAGAAAGAGGGAGGTGGTGAAGAGGAACAGGAACCGCAGGAGGGGTAAAAGTTAAAGCACGACAGAGGCGAGAGGAAGGATGTTGCAAGGACCGCGCAAGATAGCGAAGACAGTAGCGATCACGGCGGTCCTGGAGAGACAGGAAGCCAGTGTCAACATACAAGCTAAGGATGGGAGTCGAACGAAAGGCACCAGAACTGAGGCGCAACCCAGTATGGTGCAAAGCATCAAGACGGCGAAGAGTAGAAGGAGAAGCAGACGAGTAAGCAGGACAACCATAATCGAGCTTAGACAGGACGAGAGAGGAATGTAAAGCAAGGAGAGTGCGCCTATCTGCCCCCCAAGAAGTATGGGACAAGACCCGAAGGAGGGTAAGGGCCTTAGAGCACTCAACACGGAGGTAAGAGATATGGGGAGACCAAGACAAACGAGTGTCAAGGAATAATCCCAAAAGCTTCGCGGAATCTTTGTATTCAAGGGGATGACCATAAAGTGACAAAGAGGGACGAAGAACAACCCGTTTCCGCGTAAAAGTCATAGCACAAGTCTTAGAAATAGAGAACTTGAATCCATGATCTGTGGCCCAAGACGACACGGCATCAATTGCAAGTTGAAGCCGGTGTCGAAGGAGAGGCGAATCATCACCCTGACAACAAACGGTAAGATCATCGACATAGAGAGCGGAGAAGACACCAGAAGGAAGAGAGGAAAGAAGACCATTGAGGGCAACCAGAAAAAGAGTACTACTCAGAACACTACCCTAGGGCACACCTTCGTATTGCTGAAAAGATGGAGAGAGAGCGGTACCAAGGCGCACCCGAAAGGAACGACGAGAGAGGAAGTTGCGGAGAAAGAGAGGGAGATGACCACGAAGGCCAAAAGAATGAAGTTGAGATAGGATATGATAACGCCAAGTGGTGTCGTAAGCCTTTTCCAGGTCAAAAAGGACGGCAACAACGTAGGTCTTCGCAGGAAAAGCAGTACGAATATAGACCTCCAAGTTCACCAGGACATCTGTCGTGCTGCGGCACTTGTGGAAACCAAATTGAGAAGGGGAGAGGAGGTGATGGTGTTCCAGGAACCACATCAGACGAACGTTAACCATACGTTAAAAGAGTTTGCAGACACAACTTGTGAGAGCAATAGGGCGAAAGTCCTTAGGGGAAGTACCCAGAGACCCCGGTTTGCGAACAGGGAGGACAACGGCATCGAGCCAGTCCTCAGGGACTGACGACGACTCCCAGATCCGATTATACAGACTCAGTAAATACTGAGACGTGCTCGGAGGGAGATGGCGAAGCATCTCATAATGAATAACATCGGAGCCCCCCGCCGTAGAACCGCAGAGGGCCAGGGCAAAACGAAGTTCAGAGAGAGAGAAGGGATCATTATAGGGAAGCTGAAGATGAGTGCAGAAATCTAAAGGACGAGACTCAAGGACAGGTTTACGAAGAAGGAAAGATTGGGGAAGATGAAGACCAGAGCTAACAGAAGAAAAGTGGGAACCCAGTTCGGAAGGCGACCTGCAACGGGTCCGCCACAAGAGTATCATGGAGGTGAAGGACCGGTGAAACATCGGGGACGAACTTACCCGCTATCTTGCGGATACGCTTCCAGATCTGGGCCAGAGGGGTTTCGGACGTAATTGTTGAGACATAAGATGCCCAACATTCACGTTTAGCCGTACGGATGGCCCTACGGGCCACCGCACTCGCTTTCCGATAGAAAAGAAAAGAATCGGTCGTCTGCCTACGGCGGTGCCTCTTCCAGGCTGCACGCTTACAGCGGACAGCCCGAGCACAGTCCGCATTCCACCAGGGAACGCACTTCCGTGGACCCCGAGAGGAAGAGCGAGGAATAGAGCGGAGGGCAGCGTTGAAGACAGTGTCATGAAAAAGGAGGAGACCGCGAGAGAGAGGCAGAAGGGAGAGGTCAGAGAGAGCAGCACTGAGGGTAATAGGGTCCAGTCTGCCTTAGAAAACTGCCACCTAGGGAAAGAGAGGGAAGGGCGAAAAGAGAAAAAGGAAACAAGGATGGGGAAATGATCACTTCCATGGAGGTCATCAAGAACCTGCCACGTGAAATCTAAGTAAAGAGAAGAAGAGCAGAGAGAAAGATCAAGACAAGAAAGGGTGCGAGTCCGAGAGTCCAAATGAGTGGGCTCACCAGAATTCAGAAGAGACAGGGAAGAAGAGAGGAGAAACGGCTCAAGGAGGCGACCCCGGGTATTCGTCAGAACGTTACCCCAAAGAGAATGACGACAATTGAAGTCACCCAGCAAGAGCACAGGCTCCGGCAAGGAGTCTAGGAGGTGTTTCAAATCAGGAAGAGAGAGCGGGACACTCGGGGGGAGATAAATAGAACAAACTGTGTACCATTTCCCCACAAAGATACGAGCAGCAGAACAATGGAGAGGCGAAGGAAAAAGTAAAGGAACAAAGGGAACATCTGCACGAATCAAGAGAGCAGAAGAATTAGAAGCCCCAGCAATGGCTGGGGGGGGGGGAGAGAAAGGAAAAGAAACGCCACGAAAACGACCAGGACGAGCACCAAGCATTGGCTCCTGGAGACAGACACAAAGGAGCGAAAACCGCGAAATCAGAAGTTGGAGTTCGAGGAAATTGGCGTAATAATCTCGAACGTTCCATTGAAGAATGGACAACGACGAGAAGAGAAAGGACAAAACCAGAGAACAAGGAAGAAACCAAGGCGAAAGAGCAACAGAGCACGTTAAAGAATATCAGGGTCGGGATCAGGGTCAGCAAAGTTAGGGTTAGGGGGCATGGGTAAACTGAGCAAAGACGGAGGGAAGGAAATGGGAGAACAGATCAGAGGTGGGTGGGCGGGGTCTGGAGGAGGAGGAGGAGGAAGAGGAGGTGACAACGGAGAGGAGCAGTCAAGGACAGCAGCAGGAAGAGGGGAGTAGAAAGAGGGGAGCGCACCCCAGCAAGAGCAGCAACCGAAAGGGAAGCAGGGGCCAAAGAAACCTCCGTAGCAGGAACAGGGGACGCAATCACTGAAACGGGAGGGGAAGGAGCAACAGAACCAGACGTAGGAGCTGAGGAAGAAAGCGAAGCCTTCTTACCCGCCGGGGAAGAGGAAGGAGAGGAGCCAGGCTTACGCGCTTCTGACTTAAAGAGACCGGTGTCCCAGCAACTACGTACCGGGCAACGGATTCCAGTGTCTCAACAGGAGAAGCCGAACGAGAGCACACACGACGGCCGCTAGGAGAGCGATGGACATCCGCCCGCACCGACAGGCGGTGGGGAGAGCCGATAGATGGAGGAAGAGGATGGGAAGGAGGATCGGAGGGGGACGAGGAAGAAGACACAGGAGACACGACAGACCGGGTAGAAGGAAGGGGAACCCAGGACAGAGGACCAGGAGGAGGATCCTTCGGGAGAGAACCCAAAGGAACAGAGGAGGGGGCAGTGGGCGCATCAGGGTCCAAGGCCCGGAAACGGTTGTGAGTCTGAGGAAGGCGGGAAGGACGAGGAGAGGAAGAGCGCTATTTCTAAGACTTGTGCTATGACTTTTACGCGGAAACGGGTTGTTCTTCGTCCCTCTTTGTCACTTTATGGTCATCCCCTTGAATACAAAGATTCCGCGAAGCTTTTGGGGTTATTCCTTGACACTCGTTTGTCTTGGTCTCCCCATATCTCTTATCTCCGTGTTGAGTGCTCTAAGGCCCTTACCCTCCTTCGGGTCTTGTCCCATACTTCTTGGGGGGCAGATAGGCGCACTCTCCTTGCTTTACATTCCTCTCTCGTCCTGTCTAAGCTCGATTATGGTTGCCCTGCTTACTCGTCTGCTTCTCCTTCTACTCTTCGCCGTCTTGATGCTTTGCACCATACTGGGTTGCGCCTCATTTCTGGTGCCTTTCGTTCGACTCCCATCCTTAGCTTGTATGTTGACACTGGCTTCCTGTCTCTCCAGGACCGCCGTGATCGCTACTGTCTTCGCTATCTTGCGCGGTCCTTGCAACATCCTTCCTCTCGCCTCTGTCGTGCTTTAACTTTTACCCCTCCTGCGGTTCCTGTTCCTCTTCACCACCTCCCTCTTTCTGTCCGGTTATCTCGCCTACAGGATTCTCTTTCCGTTCGTATTTCTGATGTTTCTCCTCGTGTTGTTCCTTCTTTGCCCCCGTGGAGGGTCCCTCTTCCGCGGTTTTGTACATCCTTGACCTGTATCTCTAAAGCTTTTACCCCTCCTACAGTTCTAAAACGCCTTTTCCTCGAGCACTTTTCTTCTCACTCCCGTTTCTGTCTTCACCGATGGGTCTAAGTCAGCGGATGGTGTTGGCTACTCTGTTGTTTTTCCTGATCGCACTTATATGTGTCGCTTGCCTCCGGAGACTAGCATCTTTACAGCGGAACTTTATGCTATTCTCTATGCTCTTCGTCTCCTGCTTTCTCGTTGTCAGTCTTCCTTTGTAGTTGTTGTTGACTCTCGTAGTGCCCTCATGGCTCTCGGGTCCTTTAATCCGGTTCATCCAGTAGTTGTTGAGATCCAGCATTGGCTGTTTCTCGTTCACAGTAAATTTAAGTCGGTTGAGTTTTGTTGGGTTCCCAGCCATATTGGTGTGTCTTTAAATGAGCGTGCGGATGCTGCCGCCAAGGAAGCTGTCCGCTCTTGTCCCATCTCTCTTAAAGGCATTCCGTATTCCGACTTTTACCCGGTTATCCATTCCTCAGTCCTTACTTGTTGGCAGGCTTCTTGGTTGTCTGTTACTGGTAACAAGCTACGTACTCTTAAATGTTGTGTTTCCTCGTGGCCGTCCTCCTTCCACCGTAACCGGAGGTGGGAAACAGCTCTGGCGAGGTTGTGTATTGGCCATACTCGCTTAACCCATGGTCACTTGATGGAGCGCCGCCCTGCCCCTTATTGTCCTAGTTGCATTGTCCCTCTTACAGTCGTGCATTTCCTTCTTGAATGTCCTGACTTCCAGGACGAGCGTGTGTCTTGCTTTCCGACCGCCCCTCGCGGTCACCTGTCCCTCGATAGAATTCTTGGTGACTCGGATACTTTTGATATCGTTCGCCTTATGCGTTTTTGTTCTCGTATTGGCATCCTTGGTGATATTTAGCACCCTCTGATTATTTTGCGTATTTGATGGTGCTACATAGCCTTCCCGGTTTGGTGCCTTCTTTTGATAATTGCTTACTTACTTGTGCTTGCGGGGGTTGAGCTCGGGCTCTTTGGTTCCGCCTCTCAAACGTCAATCAACAGGTGTACAGGTTCCTGAGCCTATTGGGCTCTATCTTATCTGTCGGAATCCGACAGACACACACACACACATAACATAGTATCCCCTTTTTCGTTTTCCCTTTAGAAAAGAAAATGGGAGATCCCGTGACGTCATAAACAACACGTATATTTACTATATTTAATATTGTTTATACAACAGTCTTGTATTTAAATTTAACAAAAAAGTAATCAACAAGACTGAATAAAATTACTAACACCAAAATGTAGCTTGATTTCCTTGTTAATGTAAAATTACTTGAGAAGTGGAACCAGGCCGACAGAGACTCTCACCACAACAACAAACACAGCCCCACGCTGTACAAGGCTTCAAAGCTGGTTAAACCAACTAGACACCCACCCAAATTACGTGTCAACAACCAGCAACACAGCCTATCAACATCACAGCACCGACCGTATCTGTCTTACCAAGTACTGTATATCAGTTTTGTGCACATTTTTGATTCAATGGGGTAGGTGACTATAATATAGGAATAACCCAACAACGAAGTACGTATACCCCAGATTACTCCCTGTTACGGACCCGAGTCCAGCTTTGGAGCATGGAGCAGTGACGACAACGCCATCTGTGAGTCCGCTCCCGAAACACATTCCAAATGGACGACGCCATCTAGTGAGGATAGGATATACCGGCAACAGGTGGTGGATGCCTGTCTTAGTTGACTCGTGGAATAGCCGCTGCCGACCTCTGGTGAGGTGGCGCTTAGACAGCAACACCATCTATGGAGGGGAGAGGTGGACGTTTGTGTCTAAGCGTGTAAGTGAGGTTCCCTAGAGCGTCCCAGTATTAATGACGTATCTGATTGCAGAGTCGACCTGGGACTGCTGTGTTGGACGATGGATCAGTCTACCCAAGGCAGCCAAGGTCTCTTCACGAGTCTGCTTTGAAGAAGCTGTGAGCCACCCCTGGACAAACTCTGTTGAGAGTGTAATAGCCTGCCTGAGGCGTGGCAGGGTCGGGAATCGCCTTATCCGGGGCTGGCTGGTGGAAGAGACTAGCCACTGTGGTGCTTAGTGAGGAGAGTGATCAGCGGGTCACACGAGGCTCCTGCCTAGGGCTCGCAACCCTAGTACCGGTCGTGGAGTGGCCTACACAGCGGAGCTGATCGGTACCTGCCAGCTACAGGCTGGATTGTGGTTGGAGGCCTCCACGACGAAGCACCCAGTGGGACTGTGATTTGGCTGGCCTGTGGCCAGGGTAGATTCATCAGAGTCATAGTGGATTCATTGTGGGCCACGGAAGAAGGAACCAGGGCTACCCAGAGTGAGCACTGTGGAGCATCCAGTGTCTTCGGAGGAAGACGAACCTGTACATAATTGTGTAGTTATAATCCCCGTTGGTGACGATTATTTATTTATATATGGTGGTGGTAAATATATCAGAAAAACTGGAACATTTGTATCCCTCCCCCTTTAATTTAACTTGCGTTACGGAACACACCCCTTGAAAGCCTCTACTAACTTGGGGCCGGATTCCCAAACTCTACTACCATCAGAGAAGAACCCGGTTGCGTCCCAGTAGGGCCGTAACACACCCTCATATATCATGTCACCCCTGTATTAGATATATTTAGGGAACTGTTATTAACTCCTTGTATCCCATACAGGTAAATTGTGACTTGGAGCAGCAAGAAGCTGAGTATAGTTGAACTTTACACATAATGTACCTAGCTGGATGCCAAGCCTTGTAGTCCTCCCACCAGCCACCATTACAAAGAGACACAGGGCCACACCCATCTTGATACTACATTACACAGCCTTAGCAGGCCCCTACTACAGGAACAGCTAAGCCCTCTTTTGTTATAGTAGTATTAGTATTCATAATTAGTAATTATTACTAGTAGATTAGACCACCATATGTGGTATGATATAATAATAAGGTGGACCACCATATGTGGTATAATAATTATAATCAAGGGTAAACAATTGGTAGTTTAAGAAGGAGCCATCTCAAAGTGGTTTAAGCTACAAATTGTCCCCCCAACAGTGTGTGAGATAATTTCAGGCAGTTTAATCAAGTACATACAGTTCACTCAATTAATTCTTACTTACTAAGAAAATAAATAAGACAGAACTTTATCTTATTAAAGTCAATTTAAAAAAGAGAATAGCTGCCTGGAGTTTTTCCCCACATTGTTTGGTCCTTCGAACCTAGATCTGATATACGTAACATTAGTGCAATATTACCTACACAAATTATAGCAGGAAGACACTGCTATATTTTTGCATTTTTTCTAGCCTAACTTTTCAATCTCATAGCAAACAGAACTTACAACAAGCACTATTATTGTTCTGAGGCCTGTACCAAAGGAACAATTGTGCTTTTTTCATTACAAGAGGTTGATAAGAGGCTACTTTACTTATAAGTTACTTATAAATGTTTTGTAGTTATAGGTTTTATAAACATTACTTTAATATTGCACCATTACTGCCATTACTTTAACAGTTACTGCATACCACAATATTTACAACTAATTCTTGCACAAGGGTAGGACATTTAGGCTGGTGTTGTACAGCAACCTAGTCTAATTTATTGTGCTAACCTGGTGTAAGGGTAAGAATTTTACACTTGTCTAGAGTTGAACATATATTACAACCTAGCAAGTACATATTTTTATGCAGTATTTAAGACAACCCGAGTTGTGTTGTCAACATATTACTATAACTATAACTATAATCATTTCACCTTTGAGTGTTAACCTGTGTCTCTGTACCAACCAAGAGTGATAAAGAAGGGCTAACTTGCGGAATACCAGCATTGATGCAGGCTTACCACTCAAATTATAGTGTGTATGATTATATAGTGTATATTTAAATAAATGATAAGTAGCTCTAGTTCGGAAACTAGTGGCTCCACTAAGTCAAGTGCCAGAAATAGTCCTGACCCTAGTCCTACACGACTAGCAAGTACTTCCAAGATGTCTACTGTCAAAAATGTAAAATTAACCCTCACAGCATTGGAGAGTCATTTAGCACGGCAGATTGACAAATGTGAAGACTTGAGTCAACAAACTCCAGTTAATTATGCAGCACTGGAAAGCTATCTTAAGCTTGCACAGAACAAATATCACCATGTGTTGCAACAAATGATAAAATATCAAGATTTACTTAACGTTACCAATATTGATGAAGATTCAATGAACGACATACTACAAGAAAACTCTGATTATGAGGATGCAATGTTTGCAAGGTTGCAACACTTTGATGATATGATATACGCCCATAAGGCCAGTACCAATATTGCAGCCACAACTACCCAGAACCTGACAGCACCAGAAGTCAAATTGCCATCACTCAGTCTCCCAATTTTTTCTGGTACAGAGGACGAGAGTTGGGACGGTTTCTGGAGCAAATTTGTCGATTCTGTGGATTCTAATGCCAATGTACCAAAGACGACAAAGTTTACATATTTACAGAGTGTCTTGAAAGATGAAGCATTTCAGGTGGTCTGTAATCTGAATCACACAGATGACGATTATGACAATGCCGTACAGCTCCTGAAAGATAATTACGCTAAACCAGAAAGGACCATCAGAATTCTAACACAGAAACTGTTAGAGATTAAACCTCCAAATAATACAGCAGTCTCACTCCAAGCCTTCAGATTGGAGCTTGAGTCCTTGCTCAAGGCACTTAAAAATAAAGTGAACTTGGTTGAGTCAGACTGGATAATACAAGTCCATATGACACACAAAATACCCAATGACATACTGGATAAGTTGTTTGTACTCTACAGTAAGTCATCATTAACAGTAACAGAGATAAAAGAATGGTTGCACACCATCATAGAACGACAAAGAGTTAACCCAGATGGAAAAGCAACATCTAAACCTTTGTCTATTACTAACAGTAAACAACAGAGTACAAACAGCACTCGAAACAAAGCTAAAACAACTTCCCCCTCCACAAAATGGACACAAGGCAGAGTGGGCACATACGCAGTTGGTCCCTCCAAACCTACAGTTAACGAGTTACCCAAACCGGTGACTCCTCAAGATGCTGTTAACGTCTGGAGACCATGTGTGTTCTGTGGACAATCACATTCCATATACTATTGCAAACTTTACCCTGATTGTGCTACACGCATAAAACGACTCAAGGAGTTAAATAGATGTACCAAGTGTATAAGGGCACATAATCCCGACACCTGTACATCTCAATTACGCACCTGCAATGGGTGCCATAAGGGTCAACACCATACAGCACTTTGTGGGGAGTCAAGAACAAGGTCTGCCAAACCAAAGGAGGAGGAAGGAATTACCACTTCAGTACAGCTTTGTACTGTGTTACCTGACATAAGTGTCTTCTCAACAAGGTCAAATCATAAATCAGCTCTACCTACTGCACGATTGATCATTAGAAATGGAGAGAACAAGGCCACCGTACGTGGATTATTTGATCAAGGGTCCCAACTGACCTTTATATCAAAGGAGTTGGTAGATACACTGAAACTTACACCTGTAAAGGAGACACGAATAAACATAGCAGGATTCCTGACTGACTCAGGAGCCCAAGCTTTCAGGGTAGTACGACCCAAAGTATGATTAGGAGGTTATGTACGAAAGGTACAAGCACTGGTCGTAGATAGATTCCCAACAGACCTGTATGTAGATTGTCTAGGAACAACAGCCAAATTCCTGGAAGAAAAGGGAGTTCCTTTGGCTGATAAAATTACATTGGACAACCTTTCCAATATTGGAATCTTTATGGGGTCAGATGTCTACCATAAGTTCATCAAAGGAAAGGAAGATAACCACGGTATGAACGTGTTATCATCTGCAGGTGGCTATTTACTAACAGGCCCAGTATTACGGGTAAAACAACCCGCACCTGTAGACCACCAACATGCCAACACAGTAATGGTTGCATGACTAGGAGAACAGTCTCCACTGCAACTCAGAGACATGACCGAGGATGAGCTTGATCCTCCTGTACATAAGTTATGGGACCTGGCAACTCTTGGCATTGTCCCTGAACAACCTAGCCCAGATGATGACTGGACTTACAAACAATACCTTGACTTAGTTATCTACAGAGATAATCAATACTGGGTCAGGTTACCATGGAAGCTGAATCACCCTCAGCTACCCGTCAACCATTTTATGGCACAAAACCAATTAGGATCACAGGTGTTGCGTTTACAAAGACAACCTGAGAACTTGAAGTTGTACCATGAAATAATACAAAAGCAGCTCGATGACAAATTTATCGAAGTTGTAACAAATGATAACCCAAAGGAAGGACACTACCTGCCACACCACCCTGTACAGAAGAATTCTGCTACTACCCCACTACGAATAGTATTTAATTGCAGTGCTAAAAAGGGGCAGAGTAGTGTTTCGTTAAATGACTGCCTTCAAACTGGCCCTAGCCTGACACAAAGGCTTTACGACGTGCTGTTAAAGTTTCGTATAGGGACTTATGCATATACGGCCGACATTATCAAGGCATTCCTTAGGGTAGGTCTTCAAGAAGAGGACTGGAACTACACAAAGTTCCTATGGATCAAGGATCCTAACGATCCGAACAGTGAATTAATCACTTACCGGTTTGCGTCAGTCTTGTTCGGCGCCACCTCATCACTCTTTCTGCTCCAAGCTACCTTGGATACGCACTTGAAGAAGTCCAATAGCACGAACAAGACGGAAATTAGCAAAAACCTGTATGTGGATAATTTTCTAGGAACAACCAACAGTGAGAGTAAACTGTTGGACATATACCATGAGGCCAATCGAGAATTAATGGGAGCCAATATGCCTCTCCAGTCTTGGGTCTCTAACAATGACAAATTAAATCAACTGATCACAACTGAATTTCCCGACTACCAAGTACCCGAGATGACAAAGGTACTAGGTGTCGAATGGAACACGACAACCGATCAGCTGACAATCAAGTCATTGGAGACAGATACCACTAACTTAACAATGAGAAAATTGCTATCACAAGTCAGCAAACCCTTCGACCCATTAGGACTATTAAGTCCAATACTAATTAATGGGAAGAAGTTAATACAAGAATGTTGGCAACAAAAGATAGGCTGGGATGATCTTCTAACACCTGCCCTACAAGAAAAATGGCAAGGGTTAGTGAAAGATTTAAGTATCCTAGAGTCTGTCAAGTTCCCTCGGAACACAATAGTAAATGAAAAAGAACCAATTAAGGTACATGTATTTTGTGATGCCTCAGGAAAGGCTTATGGTACAGTAGCTTACCTGGTCTCAAATGGGCAAGCCAATTTGCTCACATCAAAGGCCAGAGTGGCACCTTTAAAGAAAAGATCACTGCCACAACTGGAATTAATAGCCTTACTGCTAGGTGTAAGATTGGCTCATTATCTGTTCAAGGCCTTAAGCCACATTCACTTTAAAGAAACAGTAGTATGGTCAGATAATGAGACAGTGCTACAGTGGGTTAAAAACAATAACAGTAAGAATCCTTACGTGAGTAACTACGTTAAGGAAATACGAGAGTTGTCAGCAGGGTATAAACTAAGATATGTACCTACTAAAGAGAATCCAGCTGACTATCTCTCCCGAGGCCTGACTTTACGGCAATTAACAAAGGCAGAGATGTGGTTCAATGGACCTCAGTGGCTAATCAGCGATCAGTAGCCTGAACAAAAGCCACAAGTCATTGTGACCAATGTCACTGTTCCCACGGAGAACCCGGAACTACCTCTGACTTTGGTAATTGATCCTGCTCGGTACTCTGAACTGAACAAACTTATAGGTGTCACCCAAGTAGTGTTTGATTTTCTAAAGAAAATAGGAATCAAGCATAAATGCCCTAGTGCCCTAAGGTACTGGGTCAAAAGAGCTCAGACCGACACATTCGGAACAGAATTTAACAATGTTCCTAAGAAGCTACAACATGATCTGGGTCTCTGGTTAGACACTGACAATTATAACTTGATAAGATGCGGAGGACGCTTACAACATGCTGACATAGATCTGGAAGCAAAAAATTCAATATTGCTCCCTCGTCACCACATAGTAAGCAAACTAATTGTGTTACATATACACAAATACTGCACTCTGCATGGTGGGGTATTAGATACTCTCACGGACTTAAGACAACAGTACTGGCTACCCCAAGGTAGGCAGACAGTAAAATCCATAATCAAATCCTGTGTTGTATGCTGGAGATACGATGCCAGAGTGTGTCTATATCCTGGCCCTCCTCCACTTCCGAAGGAACGAGTCGTGCATATTCGTCCCTTTGAGACAACAGGAGTAGATTTCACAGGAGCACTAACACTAACAAGCACTAAAGACAAGAAACCAGTAAAAGCCTATATCTGTCTTTTTACTTGTGCCACAACAAGGGCAGTCCATCTAGAAGTGACTCCCGATATGAGTGCCGAAGCATTCTTACAGGCTTTCCGCAGGTTTGCTTCACGTAGATCTTGTCCTAAGTTAATGATCTCAGACAATGGGTCCAACTTAGTGGCAGGAGAAGTATGTCTGAGGAAAATCTGGACACACCCAAAGGTACGCACTGCCCGAACTCAACGGCAGTGCCATTGGAAATTCATACCTCCCAGAGCACCATGGCATGGAGGCTTCTATGAACGCATGATTGGTACGGTGAAACGTTCCCTACGGAAAACCCTACACCGCCAAAGGATTGACCTACAGGAGCTTCAAACAGTACTCATAGAGAAAGAAGCACGAGTTAATAACCGACTCTGATGATGTTTTGCAGCGTGAACCATTAAGTCCAGCTCATCTGATATATGGGAGACCTCTCAAAACACTTGTGTCCCTTACGGACGAGGAACCAGAGAATCCTTCATATGTCAAAGAGAGTGATTTGGTTCAACGTTTCAAATATCTATCAAGGTGATAAGTCGGTGGAATGACGTATGGACTCGTGAATACTTTACAACTCTGAGGGAGTATCATTACGGGGCAAACAATCATTATAACAGAATTAACTTGAACCCTGGTGACATAGTTCTGGTGGATAGTGATTGACCACCCTCAGTGTGGCCTGTAGGTCAAATAGTCTCTGTTCATCCAGACAGCCAGGGCATCTTGAGAATAGTGAAAGTTAAATGCCGAGGCAACACTACTCTCAAAACTTTAGAGAAATTAGTTCCTTTAGAACTGGCCAGGAAAGAAGACGTGCAACGACTTCCAGCACCCGATACGCCAGTACGGGACATACGTACCCAAAGGACTGCTGCACAACAATGTAAACTCAAATTAAAGCAGCACTATAATTCTGAAGGAGAAGAAAAAAGTGATCGCAGTCCTTACCGGGACTTCGACCCGTGTTCTTCCCCCCCCCCCCCGGAATTATGTCGGAATCCGACACACACACACATAACATAGTATCTCTTTTTTCGTTTTCCCTTCAGGAAAGAAAATGGGAGATCCCATGACGTCATAGACAACACGTATATTTACAATATTTAATATTGCTTATACAACAGTCTTGTATTTAAATTTAACTAGACACCCACCCAAATTATGTGTCAACAACCAGCAACACAGCCTATCAACATCACAGCAACGACTGTATCCGTCTTACCAAGTATTGTATATCAATTTTGTGCACATTTTTGATTCAATGGGATAGGTGGTTATAATATAGGAAAAACCCAACAACGAAGTACGTGTACCCCAGATTACACCCTGATATTCCATATCACACCTGTATTAGATATATTTAGGGAACTGTTATTAACTCCTTGTATCCCATACAGGTAAATTGTGACTTGGAGCAGCAAGAAGCTGAGTATAGTTGAACTTTACACATAATGTACCTAGCTGGATGCCAAGCCTTGTAGTCCTCCCACCAGCCACCATTACAAAGAGACACAGGGCCACACCCATCTTGATACTACATTACACAGCCTTAGCAGGCCCCTACTACAGGAACAGCTAAGCCCTCTTTTGTTATAGTAGTATTAGTATTCATAATTAGTAATTATTACTAGTAGATTAGACCACCATATGTGGTATGACATAATAATAAGGTGGACCACCATATGTGGTATAATAATTATAATCAAGGGTAAACAATTGGTAGTTTAAGAAGGAGCCATCTCAAAGTGGTTTAAGCTACAAATTGTCCCCCCAACAGTGTGTGAGATAATTTCAGGCAGTTTAATCAAGTACATACAGTTCACTCAATTAATTCTTACTAAGAAAATAAATAAGACAGAACTTTATCTTATTAAAGTCAATTTAAAAAAGAGAATAACTGCCTGGAGGTTTTCCCACAATATCTACACTTGAAACTGTGTATGCAGTCAGCCTCCACCACATTACTTCCTAATGCATTTTATTTGTCAACCACTCTGACACTAAAAAAGTTCTTTCTAATATCTCTGTGGCTCATTTGGGCACTCTGTTTCCACCTGTGTCCCCCTAGTGCGTGTTCCCCTTGTGTTAAATAGCCTGTCTTTATCAACCCTGTCGATTCCCTTGAGAATCTTGAATGTGGTGATCATGTCCCCCCTAAATCTTCTATCTTCCAACGAAGTGAGGTTTAATTCCCGTAGTCTCTCCTCGTAGCTCATACCTCTCTGCTCGGGTACTAGTCTGGTGGCAAACCTTAGAACCTTTTCCAGTTTAGTCTTATGCTTGACTAGATATGGACTCCATGCTGGAGCCGCATACTCTAGGATTGGTCTGACATATGTGGTATATAATGTTCTGAAAGATTCCTTACACAAGTTTCTAAAGGTCGTTCTTATGTTAGCCAACCTGGCATATGCCGCTGATGTTATCCTCTTGATATGAGCTTCAGGGGACAGGTCTGGCGTGATATCAACCCCCAGGTCTTTCTCTCTCTCTCTGACTCTTGAAGTATCTCATCTCCCAAATGATACCTTGTATCTGGCCTCCTGCTTCCTACCCCTATCTTCATTACATTACGTGTGTGTGTGTGTGTGTGTGTGTGTGTGTGTGTGTGTGTGTGTGTGTGTGTGTGTGTGTGTGTGTGTGTGTGTGCTCACCAATTGTACTCACCTATTTGTGCTTGCGAGGTTGAGCTCTGGCTCTTTGGTCCCGCCTCTCAACTGTCAATCAACTGGTGTACAGGTTCCTGAGCCTATTGGGCTCTATCATATCTACACTTGAAACTGTGTATGGAGTCAGCCTCCACCACATTACTTCCTAATGCATTCCATTTGTCAACCACTCTGACACTAAAAAAGTTCTTTCTAATATATCTGTGGCTCATTTGGGCACTCAATTTTCACCTGTGTCCCCTAGTGCGTGTGCCCCCACAAAGACACACAAGGCCATGCGAGGACACATGGGACCACACGAAAAAACACGGGGTCATGCGAGGACACACGGGGCCACGCGAGGACACACGGGGACACGCGAGGACACACGGGGACACGCGAGGACACACGGGGACACGCGAGGACACAAGGGGACACGCGAGGACACAAGGGGACAAGTGAAGACACATGGTGACACGCGAGGACACGCGAGGACACAACGGGACACACGAGGACACATGGGGCCATGCGAGGACACAAGGGAACACGCGAGGACACAAGGGGACACGCGAGGACACAAGAGGACACACGAAGACACACGGGACCATGCAAGGTCACACGGGGACACGCGAGGACATAAAGGGACTCGCGAGGACACAAGGGGGACATGCGAGGGCACAAGGGGTCACGCGAGGACACAAGGGGACACGGGAAGACACACGTTGCCACACGAGAACACACGTGGCCGCATGAGGACACACAGGGCCATTCGAGGATACTCGGGGCCTTGCAAGGATACACGGGACCACGCGAGGACACACGGGGCCATAAGATGCGTGGATACAAGGGGGCCACGCGAAGATTCAAGGAGCCATGCGAGGACACACAGAACCATGCGAGGACACACGGAGCCACTCAAGGACACACGGAGCCATGCGAGGACACACGGGGCCATGCAAGAACACATGGGACCACGCGAGGACACACAGGGACATGCGAGGACACACAGGGCCATGAGATGCGTGAATACAATGGGTTACACGAGGATTCAAGGAGCCATGCGAGGACACAAGGGGCCACGCGAGGACACACGGGGCCACTCAAGGACACATGGGACCATGCAAGGACACACAGAGACTTGCGAGGACACACAGGGCCATGCGAAGTCACATGGGGCCACACGAGGACACAAAAAGACACGCGAGGACACACAGGGCTACACGAGGACAAATGGATCCACGCAAGGACACACTGGGCCATGCGAGTACACATGGGGCCATGCGAGGACACGAGGGCCCTCACGAAGAAACACGGGGTCATGCAAGGACACAAGAGGCCACACGAAGACACACTGGGTCACGCCAGGACTCAAGGGGCCACGCGAGGACACACGGAGCCTTGCGAGGACACAAGGGGCCACACGAAGAAACACGGTGTCATGCGAGGACACACAGGGCCACGCGAGGACACATGGGCCCATGCGAGGACACAAGGGGACACACGAGGACACAAGAGGGACACGTGAGGACACACGAGGGCCATGGGAGGACACACGCGGACACGCGAGGACACAAGGGGCAATGCGTAGACACATGGAGACATGCGAGGACACACGGAGTCACGCGAGGACACACAGGGCCACGCGAGGACACAAAGGGACAAGCGAGGACACAAGGGGACGCGCAAGGACACAAGGGGACATGCTAGGTCACAAGGGGACACGCGAAGACACAAGGGGACACGCGAGGTCAAAAGGGGACACGTGAGGACAAAAGGGCCGTGCGAGGACATAAGGGGACACGCGAGGACACAAGGAGACACGTAAGGACACACGGGGCCATGCGAGGACACACGGGGCTACACGAGGACACGCGAATACACACACGGGGCTATGCAAGGATACTCAGCGCCATACGAAGACACATGGGGCAACACGAGGACTCAAAGGGCCACACGAGGACACATTGAAAGGAATTAGTCTATACCCTCTGAAAGATCCTTAACATGTATCAGAAACAGGATGGGTCCGAGTACAAAACCCTGTGGCTAGTGACTTCACGCCATTCTGAAGTCTCAACCCTAACAGTAACTCTCTGCTTTCTATTGCTTAAGTACTCCCTTTTCCACTGAAGCACCCTACCAGTTACTCTTGCCTGTTTGTCCAACATATGCACCAGCCTCTTATAAGGTACTGTGTCAAAGGATTTTTGACAGTCCAAGAAAATGCAGTCTGCCCACCCTTCTCTTTTTTTTGCTTAATCTTTATCACCTTGTCGTAAAATTCTATTAAACCTGTGAGGCAAGATTAACCATCCCTGAACCCATGTTTGTATGTGTCACGAAGTCCCTTCTCTCCAGATGTGCTACTAGGTTTTTCTTACGATCTTCTCCATCACCTTGCATGATATACAATTTAGGGACACTGGACTGTAGTTCAGTGCCTGTTGCCTGTCGCCCTTTCTGTATATTGGGACTTTATTACCTGTCTTCAACACTTCTTGTTGGTCTTCCGTCTCCAATAACTAACCATACACCAAGGAGAATGACAAGCGAAGTGTTTCTAGACACTTGTTTAAGCCAAGTTAGGACAGGCTAGTTCAGGTCAGGTCAATTTAACCCAGGCAGGCTGAGCCACCCAGGCTCCATCGTCAATCCTCAATCAACAACAAAGCTCATATATATAAATAAAAGATTAAACAAATTTGCAACGATGTTGCAGTGACATGTGCCAGAAGATTTTATTTGTAAATTTCGGGGCTCAAATTCCCCGCGGCCCGGTCATCGACATAGTCCTCCTCCCAAACCAGGTAAGTCAATTTTATTTGTAATTCAGATGTTATTTGTTTATCTTTATTTTAGAGTAAATTTTTTATATATTTTTTGTCCGAGAATTACTTTCATTCTTGCCCAATTCTCACACTGCAAAGATTTTTTTACGGATTTTTAACGGATTTTGTTTACTTTATTTTAGTGTGTATGGGACATTCCATTTGTCCGTACGACTTCAGTACAGTATAGCGTCACATTAAATGGGGGGTCTGTCAGCAGGAGCTTTTGCTTAAGTGTTTGTGTTAATTGGTATACTTGGCTGTAACACCTATTTGACTTGTTTAATTATTCATTTAAGTCAATATCATATTTGTGACTACGAATTATTACACTACAGATACATAGCTAGATGATGGAGAGCTAGATGGAGAGATGAATAGAAGCTAGATGGATAGAAAACTAAATGGACAGATAGATAGATGGAAAGATGGATAGATAAATTGATGGATAGACGGCTAGATGAACAGATTGATTGATTGATAGATGGCGGCAAAGTTGGATTGATAGAAAGATAAATTGATAGCTAGCTGGAAAGATATATTGAAAAATGGACAGATGGAAGGATAGATAGATGGATGCAAATATACAGATGGATGGAGAAATGGACAGATAAATGGATAGGTAGATTATGGGTAGAAGGATGGATAGATTGATATATGGATAAAAGATGAATATATGGATGGTTGGATAGGTAGATGGATGGAGAGATGAATATATAGATTTTTAAATAAATGTATTATTTTAGGAGTTGGATAGATAGATGGATAGATATACCGACAACTAGATGGACAGGTAGATGGGAAAATAAATGGATGGATAGGTGGATTCATACATGGTTGGATTGATAGATAGATTGGGGAATAGACAGATGGATAGATAACTGAATGGACAAGTAAACAGAGAGACAGATGGATGGATAGATAGATGGACAGATGGGAGACAAGCAGACCCAGGCAACGACGGGTATTCCCCCTAGTCTATGCAATAGGCGGGAATGTCTGTCTGTCTGTTCAGAGTTGGAGGCCAAGCGGTTTGGTCTAGCCTCACCCAAATTGGCAGAGAGAATGGTCTTGGGTATGGGATGACCATAGGATGGTCGGGGTCGCCAGAATTAAATAAGGGAACAGCGTGCAAGTGAAACATTCTGACATCCATGACTATTTTTGCCACTGCCCGCCAGCTCTCCTGCTAAATATTTTCAAAACAAATTTAAAAATAAATCATATAGTATTATTCGCCATTATATTCACTGATCTCGGGAAAATAAAAAAAAATTCCTGCTATAAATAATTTGCTCATATTATAAGAACATAAGAATGAAGGTATCTACAGAAGGTCTATTGGCCCTATACGAGGCACCTTCTAGTTGTATCCACCCAATCTCATTCATATATATATATATATATATATATATATATATATATATATATATATATATATATATATATATATATATATATATATATATATATGTCTAACCTACCATTAATAACTTAGACATATATATGAAGTAGGTTAGACATATCAGCATGACACAGACAATTCTTCAATAGCTTCAGAACAATCTCAAGCCACGGTGCGTTATCAGAGTAGGAGGTGATCATTTTTTTTAGTATTATCACCACTGAGCTCTCACTGGCGACCGCCGATACATTAGAGTTATATTTTTATAGAAGAGAGAGAGAGAGACAAACACACAAAGAAAAACACTGACACAGAGACACTCCGTGAGAGACAGAGAAATAAACAGATAGACAAAGCGAGAGGCTAAGTCAGAGAAAGAGACAGACAGGTAAATTGATAGATGGACAGACGGAAAGATAGATGCATAGATTGATGGATAAATGTTTGGATACATGGATAGATAGATGGGAGTCAGACAGATAGACCCGGCAACGCCGGGTGCCACCTCTGTAGAATAGATATATAGAAATGACTGTCAAATCCTCTGTTTGATGTTGAAGAGCAGATGCTTGGGGGTAGCAGTACGCATATTTCATTAATTTTGGTTGCGTTCATGCTCTTCATGGACGGCTTGGGATTGGCATGTATCTCTCTCTCTCTCTGTGTTTTGCTCTCTCTGACTCTCAGTCTACACAGCTCTCCTAAAACGTCGACTTTTTCATATCGTCGTTAAAATGGGTATCCCATGACGACTAGTTTGAAAATATAGCCATTAAAAGGACCATGCCTGAGTGAAGACTTTTTCACAATTTCTTCAGTGAATGGACTATGTTAGGACCAAGACTTTTTCAAAACCAAAATATCGTCTTAAAACGGCAGGGCCTGAGCGAATTCTTAACAATTCGTAGTTAAAAGGACATCGCCGGACGAAGACTTTTCCAAAACATAGTCTTTAAATAAATGCTCGTAGGCGACGACTTTTTAAAAACCAAAATATCACCGTAAAAATGGCTTGTCCTGGACAACAACATTGCCAAAATTAAAATGTCTTCGTCATCTCGTAAATAAGTATTCTAATTTTCTTGATGATGTGAGTTAATAATGAATTATTAGTGTGAGTAAGAGTTAATAGTAAATAGTGACCCCTTATCTTATTATCAGAGCTTATCGATGGAAAAGATAGCTTGATTGGAATGGGTTTGAAGCGGCACTTGGTGCAGTTGCTGGGCGCCCGAACTGATGATGTGATATGGCATGTGAGATTGAGGATGAAGAAGACGGGATGGGGTCTGATAAATTGACCTGTTGTGTGATTGGAGAAGAAGGAGAGGAGTGGGGAATAAAGGTGGTGATCCCGAAAAAGAAGGAAGAAGCTGATGTGTTATTGGAGTTGATGAGTTTCAGTAATCCTTCTCCAGTGGGTGGTGTTATTGGGGGTTGAATGGATGAGGCTCATTCATACCACTCCGGGGGTGGGAGAAGGTTGGGAACTAAACCACACACCAGAAGATGAGGAGACGACGACGTTTCAGTCCGTCCAGGAGCATTATCAAGTCGATCTTCTGGAGTGTGGTTCAGTTCTCATATCTTCAAGCCAGGTTATTGTGACTCATCGTCTTCATGTGGGAGAAGGTGTAAGGGGTGTGTGGGTCCGTATGGCCCCCTGATCAAGAGCTGACTATAGATTAGGTTAGCTTTATCAATGGTGGAAGATTTGGTCTATTTTCAAGGTATTTTGTTTGTGCACGGTCGTTGTGGATCCTTGTCACCCGAGTAGTGCAGACGTAGTTCTACCCGTACTAAAGAGTAGAGGTAGGTACCACAGCAGTTTTGTGAATGGTAGTAAAACACATGAGCCCATGTGGGCTAGTAGAAGAAGGGAAAAATATATTTTTTGAAAAAACTTATATATTCTTTCCTCTTTTATATGATCACTGTGCATGGTTGATTTGTAATATAATTTTATTGGAGATTTTGTGGTTTCTGTTCTATGTTCTGGATTATACCAACGGTCCAAGTGTCTTCTTATAGCAGCGTTTATTTCAGCGTGGCTATATCCGTTGTTCACCAATACCTGAGTTACTGTTTCAAACTCTCTACTCACGTTGCTCCATTCAGAGCAGTGGATAAGCGCTCGACGAATGTAAGCATTGAGAACACTGGCTTTGTATCTTTGGGGGCACTCACTTCTACCGTGCAGACAAAATCCTATGTTGGTGGGCTTGGTATATACGTTGGTGCTTAAAGAGGTTCCTGTTTTTGTTATTAGTACATCCAAGAATGGCAGACTGTTATTTTCACTATTTTCATGTGTAAATCGGAGTACTGACTCTCTCTCTAGATGTCTTTTTAGGTCAATTAGTTCATCTGAGTCTTTTACTATTACGAATATGTCATCTACATAATGGCAATATACAGTTGGTTTTTGTCTGCTAAAGCAGACAAATTACCATCTCTTTTAAGGGTCTGAGCTGTGGTGCAGTGGGTTAAAGGCGTACCAGTTATGCCAGTTGCTGTAAGGCTTCTGTGCTGGCTAGGGTTCAAATCTCCTGGTGAGAAAGTGTTCTAAGGTTGTATAATCTCTCTTGCGTGTTTAGGCAAGTTGTGCATTAAGCATAGACACAGAGTTCTCCCATATTAACAGGAATTTGATGAAAGAACGTGAGAAATCCCTCACTATGCTCTAGTTACCCTTGGGAGGTGGTGATCTTTGGGGGTGAAATACTCCGAAATTACCATCTCTTTTAAGGGTCTGAGCTGTGGTGCAGTGGGTTAAAGGCGTACCCGTTATGCCAGTTGCTGTACGGCTTCTGTGCTGGCTAGGGTTCGAATCTCCTGGTGAGAAAGTGTTCTAAGGTTGTATAATCTCTCTTGCGTGTTTAGGCAAGTTGTGCATTATATATATATATATATATATATATATATATATATATATATATATATATATATATATATATATATATATATATATATATGTCGTACCTAGTAGCCAGAACGCACTTCTCAGCCTACTATGCAAGGCCCGATTTGCCTAATAAGCCAAGTTTTCATGAATTAGTTGTTTTTCGACTACCTAACCTACCTAACCTAACCTAACCTAACTTTTTCAGCTACCTAACCGAACCTAACCTATAAAGATAGGTTAGGTTAGGTTAGCTAGGGTTGGTTAGGTTCGGTCATATATCTACGTTAATTTTAACTCCAATAAAAAAAAATTGACCTCATACATAATGAAATGGATAGCTTTATCATTTCAAAAGAAAAAAAATAGAGAAAATATATTAATTCAGGAAAACTTGGCTTATTAGGCAAATCTGGCCATGCATAGTAGGCTGAGAAGTGCGTTCTGGCTACTAGGTACGACATATATATATATATATATATATATATATATATGTCGTACCTAGTAGCCAGAACGCAATTCTCAGCCTACTATGCAAGGCCAGATTTGCCTAATAAGCCAAGTTTTCATGAATTAATTGTTTTTTGACAACCTAACCTACCTAACCTAACCTAACCTAACTTTTTCGGCTACCTAACCTAACCTAACCTATAGAGATAGGTTAGGTTAGGTTAGGTAGGGTTGGTTAGGTTCGGTCATATATCTACGTTAATTTTAACTCCAATAAAATAAAATTGACCTCATACATAATGAAATGGGTAGCTTTATCATTTCATAAGAAAAAAATTAGAGAAAATATATTAATTCAGGAAAACTTGGCTTATTAGGCAAATCGGGCCTTGCATAGTAGGCTGAGAAGTGCGTTCTGGCTACTAGGTACGACATATATATATATATATATATATATGTCGTACCTAGTAGCCAGAACGCACTTCTCAGCCTACTATGCAAGGCCCGATTTGCCTAATAAGCCAAGTTTTCATGAATTAATTGTTTTTCGACTACCTAACCTACCTAACCTAACCTAACCTAACTTTTTCGGCTTCCTAACCTAACCGAACCTATAGAGATAGATTTGGTTAGGTTTGGTAGGGTTGGTTAGGTTCGGTCATATATCTACATTAATTTTAACGCCAATAAGAAAAAAATGACCTCATACATAATGAAATGGGTAGCTTTATCATTTCATAAGAAAAAAATTAGAGAAAATATATTAATTCAGGAAAACTTGGCTTATTAGGCAAATCGGGCCTTGCATAGTAGGCTGAGAAGTGCGTTCTGGCTACTAGGTACGACATATATATATATATATATATATATATATATATATATATATATATATATGTCGTACCTAGTAGCCAGAACTCACCTTTCAGCCTACTATTCAAGGCCCGATTTGCCTAATAAGCCAAGTTTTCCTGAATTAATATATTTACTATAGTTTTTTTCTTACGAAATGATAAAGCAACCCTTTTCTCTATGTATGAGGTCAATTTTTTTTATTGGAGTTAAAATTAACGTAGATATATGACCGAACCTAACCAACCCTACCTAACCTAACCTAACCTATATTTATAGGTAAGGTTAGGTTAGG
The DNA here is from genome assembly GCF_040958095.1 of Procambarus clarkii. Lineage (NCBI taxonomy): Eukaryota > Metazoa > Arthropoda > Malacostraca > Decapoda > Cambaridae > Procambarus > Procambarus clarkii. Next base: position 10,511,956 of record NC_091165.1, read on the forward strand.
TAGCCAAAAAAAGCTAGGTTAGGTTAGGTTAGGTAGGTTAGGTAGACGAAAAAACATTAATTCATGAAAACTTGGCTTATTAGGCAAATCGGGCCTTGAATAGTAGGCTGAGAAGTGCGTTCTGGCTGTTAGGTACGACATATATATATATATATATATATATATATATATATATGTATATATATATGTATACTCTTGTGGCGGACCCGTTGCAGGTCGCTTCCGAACTGGGTTCCCACTTTTCTTCTGTTAGCTCTGGTCTTCATCTTCCCCAATCTTTCCTTCTTCGTAAACCTATCCTTGAGTCTCGTCCTTTAGATTTCTGCACTCATCTTCAGCTTCCCTATAATGATCCCTTCTCTCTCTCTGAACTTCGTTCTGCCCTGGCCCTCTGCGGTTCTACGGCGGCGGGCTCCGATGGTATTCATTATGAGATGCCTCGCCATCTCCCTCCGAGCACGTCTCAGTATTTACTGAGTCTGTATAATCGGATCTGGGAGTCGTCGTCAGTCCCTGAGGACTGGCTCGATGCCGTTGTCCTCCCTGTTCGCAAACCGGGGTCTCTGGGTACTTCCCCTAAGGACTTTCGCCCTATTGCTCTCACAAGTTGTGTCTGCAAACTCTTTGAACGTATGGTTAACGTTCGTCTGATGTGGTTCCTGGAACACCATCACCTCCACTCCCCTTCTCAATTTGGTTTCCGCAAGTGCCGCAGCGCGACAGATGTCCTGGTGAACTTGGAGGTCTATATTCGTACTGCTTTTGCTGCGAAGACCTCCGTTGTTGCCGTCCTTTTTGACCTAGAAAAGGCTTACGACACCACTTGGTGTTATCATATCCTTTCTCAACTTCATTCTTTTGGCCTTCGTGGTCATCTCCCTCTCTTTCTCCGCAGCTTCCTCTCTTGTCGTTCCTTTCGGGTGCGCCTTGGTACCGCTCTCTCTCCCTCTTTTCAGCAATACGAAGGTGTGCCCCAGGGTAGTGTTCTGAGCACTACTCTTTTTCTGGTTGCCCTCAATGGTCTTCTTTCCTCTCTTCCTTCTGGTGTCTTCTCCGCTCTCTATGTCGATGATCTTACCCTTTGTTGTCAGGGTGATGATTCGCCTCTCCTTCAACGCCGGCTTCAACTTGCAATTGATGCCGTGTCGTCTTGGGCCACAGGTCATGGCTTCAACTTCTCTACTTCTAAGACTTGCGCCATGACTTTTACGCTGAAACGGGTTGTTCTTCGTCCCTCTTTGTCACTTTATGGTCATCCCCTTGAATACAAAGATTCCGCAAAGCTTTTGGGGTTATTCCTTGACACTCGTTTGTCTTGGTCTCCCCATATCTCTTACCTCCGTGTTGAGTGCTCTAAGGCCCTTACCCTCCTTCGGGTCTTGTCCCATACTTCTTGGGGGGCAGATAGGCGCACTCTCCTTGCTTTACATTCCTCTCTCGTCCTGTCTAAGCTCGATTATGGTTGCCCTGCTTACTCGTCTGCTTCTCCTTCTACTCTTCGCCGTCTTGATGCTTTGCACCATACTGGGTTGCGCCTCAGTTCTGGTGCCTTTCGTTCGACTCCCATCCTTAGCTTGTATGTTGACACTGGCTTCCTGTCTCTCCAGGACCGCCGTGATCGCTACTGTCTTCGCTATCTTGCGCGGTCCTTGCAACATCCTTCCTCTCGCCTCTGTCGTGCTTTAACTTTTACCCCTCCTGCTGTTCCTGTTCCTCTTCACCACCTCCCTCTTTCTGTCCGGTTATCTCGCCTACAGGATTCTCTTTCCGTTCGTATTTCTGATGTTTCTCCTCGTGTTGTTCCTTCTTTGCCCCCGTGGAGGGTCCCTTTTTCGCGGTTTTGTACATCCTTGACCCGTATCACTAAAGCTTTTACCCCTCCTACGGTTCTAAAACGCCTTTTCCTCGAGCACTTTTCTTCTCACTCCCGCTCCGTTTCTGTCTTCACCGATGGGTCTAAGTCAGCGGACGGTGTTGGCTACTCTGTTGTTTTTCCTGATCACACTTGTATGTGTCGCTTGCCTCCGGAGACTAGCATCTTTACAGCGGAACTTTATGCTATTCTCTATGCTCTTCGTCTCCTGCTTTCTCGTTGTCAGTCTTCCTTTGTGGTTGATACCTGGTTGATACCTGGTTGATGGGGTTCTGGGAGTTCTTCTACTCCCCAAGCCCGGCCCGAGGCCAAGCTCGACTTGTGAGAGTTTGGTCCACCAGGCTGTTGCTTGGAGCGGCCAGCAAGCCCACATACCCACCACAGCCCGGTTGCTCCGGCACTCCTTGGAGGAATAAATCTAGTTTCCTCTTGAAAATGTCCACGGTTGTTCCGGCAATATTTCTTATGCTTGCTGGGAGGACGTTGAACAACCGCGGACCTCTGATGTTTATACAGTGTTCTCTGATTGTGCCTATGGCACCTCTGCTCTTCATTGGTTCTATTCTACATTTTCTTCCATGTCGTTCACTCCAGTACGTTGTTATTTTACTGTGTAGATTTGGTACTTGGCCCTCCAAGGTTCCAGCATCCAGCATTGGCTGTTTCTCGTTCACAGTAAATTTAAGTCGGTTGAGTTTTGTTGGGTTCCCAGCCATATTGGTGTGTCTTTAAATGAGCGTGCGGATGCTGCTGCCAAGGAAGCTGCCTGCTCTTGTCCCATCTCTCGCAAAGGCATTCCGTATTCCGACTTTTACCCGGTTATCCATTCCTCAGTCCTTACCTGTTGGCAGGCTTCTTGGTTGTCTGTTACTGGTAACAAGCTACGTACTCTTAAATGTTGTGTTTCCTCGTGGCCGTCCTCCTTCCACCGTAACCGGCGGTGGGAAACAGCTCTGGCGAGGTTGCGTATTGGCCATACTCGCTTAACCCATGGTCACTTGATGGAGCGCCGCCCTGCTCCTTATTGTCCTAGTTGCATTGTCCCTCTTACGGTCGTGCATGTCCTTCTTGAATGTCCTGACTTCCAGGACGAGCGTGTGTCTTGCTTTCCGACCGCCCCTCACGGTCACCTGTCCCTCGATAGAATTCTTGGTGACTCGGATACTTTTGATATCGTTCGCCTTATGCGTTTTTGTTCTCGTATTGGCATCCTTGGTGATATTTAGCGCCCTCTGATTATTTTGCGTATTTGATGGTGCTACATAGCCTTCCCGGTTTGGTGCCTTCTTTTGATAATTACTTATTTACTTACTTTAGAAGAAAGAGGGAGAGGGGTGAAATCGAATGTTTAGGAATCTGACCCAACTGACAGATAGGTCAACACATGTATTGTGTCCAAAATAGTCAACTATTTTTGAAATAGACGAAATACCCAAAGAATATTGTTGAAAACATTTAAATTTTTTCAGAAACGAGGTAAAACCGAAGACTTATAGTTGGTAAATGTTGCAGCTCTCAGACCAATGTTTATTTCACATAAACATGTAAATAATTGTAAATGTTTTATATGCCTAAGAAAGATAAGAATATAAGTTTCATCTTTAAACTTATGCATTGTTACCTTTGTAAGTATTATTGGAATATTATTATTACTATTAGAATATTCTTATTAGAATAATGAGTGGAATATGGTAGGAAGGATTGGTTGAGCAGGATTGGGTGAGGTGTATGTAGCATCGATGGGTGTGCGAGATTTGTTGGTATGATGGGTTGGGCAGTCTCTCAACGGATTATGAAATAAAAAAACATAGACCTGAGAAGTCTACACATGAATCTACAAAAGAATCGATCCCATTGCATGTGTATTTGGGAGAGGGAGATAGGAACTATCACACAATATCTTCAAAAGTATTCCATTAGTGCCGTAATTTATGACAAAACAATGATACCAGTTAATGTGTTAATGTAACATATATTATGGCAGGGTGCATCACCATCTGTACTTTCCCTATATATTCTATATATTTCACAAAAATGTTAATGAAAATACTCATTCACATAGTTGAGGTCCATAACAATGACCTTTTTCGGTTTTACTGGTATAAGATATTAAAAAGTAAACGGGATTTATATTGTGAAACCTGTACCATAAAAATGTTTTAAATAAAACCGAAGATATATTTAGTTATAAAAGTGGGTTTTCATCGTTTATCGAATAAAAAAATTTACGTAAAAATGTTGCAAGAAAACTAGAAGCTTCATTTTAATGACCTGGCTATGGGCATAATTGAAATTAAAGCGACGATACGTTCATTTGTATAATCACCGAGCTCCATCCCCTCACAAATTAACAACCTTCAACGACTCTAGACATAACAACTCACAAAGCTCCTCTTTAAACCTCCTGGCCGTAACACGAAAATTGATGTTATCAAACTGAATGAGTATACATTGGTTGAGGGTGTGCCAATTGGTGCTCGTTCACGGGTAACTGACCGACTTTAGGCTTTGCTGCAGGAAGTCACGCCCGGCTTTTGGACCTTATATGCATATACCCCTGTAGAGAATTCTATTGCAAACACAATGATGCCGTAGCACGAGAATTAAGGTGAGAAAACTGAAACGAGTATACACATTTTATGATTTTGCGCACTCACGGGTAACTTTGCCAACTTTAGGGCTTTCCTGTGGGGAGTCACGCCAGGCTTTTGTACTGCATATACACCCCTGTAGGGAATTCTATTTGATACCAAAACGAACGACCGACGTAGCACAAGAATTAAGGTGAGAAAACTGAAACGAGTATACACATTTTACTGATTTTGCACGCTCGCCCGCAACACCGGGAGCATGACGTCAAAGTCTGCGGTGCACACGCACCTCACGACGTCAGCCTATAAAAATTGGAATTTTACCCAAATAAGTAGTGTTTATAATTTACAAGTTGAAGATAAATCATGTACGTTATTGACATTTAACTATCTTATGCTTAATATATATCCCAAGTCTTCTTTTCAAAAAACTAATACTCATTGGTTTATATAATCATATTCATGTCTCTGAGACAACAGCAACTGCTTTTGCAGAAGGTGGAACTTATTTATACAAAGTGGCTGCAGCTTGGCAGCAGATAATGAATTTCCCAAAGTAAGAAGTACTTTTATAGTTTTTGATCTACATTATTAACTCGTGTTTTTAGGCTATATGTGGTCTAGGGAAATATACATGGTTATTTCAAATGAATGAAATAAATGTTTGCTTCATACACATTATACTTCATTCATAAAGCAGCAAAAATGAACAAACAAACGTTATTAGTACAGCACTATGAAATATATATAGAACAAATAATAAACATTACTAAGTACAGTACTATGAAAAAAATATAGTTAGTTGGAATACATGGTCTTAAGATAATTAGTTGTTAACTGAGCAAAACAGGCTCGAAAGATTTTCAAAATTTTTTATGGCATATCATGATCAAATATCAAATATTAAAAATATTATGACTACTATGAAAGATATAGTTAGTTGATATAATTAGTTGTTAACTGAGCAAAACAGGCTCCAAAGATTTTTTAAAATATATATTAAGGCGTATCATAATTAAACATCAGAAATATTAGACGAATTAATAGCTAATTCTAAATTCAACCTCATCACAAATTCAGTGAGTTCAAATCCAAATCACAAGACTCATAATACCCAAAACTAGTTACAAATATTAAGGCATAAGATGAATAAACATCAGAAATATTAGAAATATTAGGACTTATCAGACATTTAAATCTATTGATTCGTAACAATAGCTTATTCTAATTTCTACTTCGTCACAAATTCAGTGAGTTCAAATCCAAAACACAAGACTCATAATACCCAAAGCTAGTTGCAACAGTAACAATGCACTGTGTATCTTTATTATAATAAATTTATGCTATAAACTTGCGACCTCCAAGGGTATCAATTGTTTTTTATTTCCTATGTTGTTTTTCCCACGAGTTACAACACCAACAATCAAAATGACTCCTGTAGGGGAAAAAATAAGATGATGTAAAAAAAATTCAAGAAACTGTTCTTGCATAACCTTAGGGAAAGTGAAAGTGGCCCGGGGACAACGTTTTTCTTGCCTCATTTTCAGAAGCATTGTTTTTCTCCGTGGTGACCTCATAAGGTCACCACGTAGTTTTACTCATAAGGTGACCTAATTGCATAAATATGAGACGAAGGCGGCCTTCCACTATACATAGCAACCGGGTGCTGGCTGCTTCTCTACTCACCTGATGACGTTACACGTTTCAGCTTATTATCAACAGAATAAACGATTTCCTTCTTGATATAGTCTACTCAGCCCTTGACAAAAATGAGTTTCCAGTTGCACATTCATTGACCTGAGAGATACTTTTGATACTGTACCATAATAACTGCTTAAACTCCACCATTATGGAATCCGAGGTCCCATTGCAAGGCGAACCGAATCATTCAAATTTTCAGACTATTGTAGAGCTAAAAATACATTTTATGTAAGATTTTGTAAGTGGTAACTTACATAATTTAGGACAAGAAGTGTAGTTTGACGAAAGGCGATTTAAATGTCAAGAATTAGTAAGTGTTTTGCGTTCAGTGAATGAAAGAATCATTTAGCTTGTCTTGCCCTGAACTAGTCTCATGTTAAAGTTTTAAGTTAGCTGATGCAACAATTAAGTCAATAAATTTCTTAGTGAGAAAAATTATCATTATGGGTCTTTAAGCTGATCTAACACAAAATAAATTTTCTCAGCACACCTCAGAAATACAGTATTTTAAACTGCTTTCAACATCTGTAGCTGATGGATACATTACTAAAGCTTAATTTAAATAATAACCCCCCCTCCCCTTCCGGCCCGTTGGCGTCGTGAGGGGGCTTGGTGGACGGCTGCCGGAGTGTGATGCTCCGTTGGGCAGTCCTCTGTCCTTTTCTGGCCTTGCACTCCTGCTGCTGTCCTCTCCAATTGTGCCGGATCGCTTTTCCTTTTCCTTATGTTTCGTTTTTCTCCCCCCTCTTCTCCTATCTGCTTGTCGTTTCCTGCCGACCTTTTGCTTGTTTTGGATTATTTCTTTGGACTTCTTCTATTTTGACGCCCGGGTGCTTGAGGAGGCATACTCTTGCACCCGTAGAACTGTAGTACCCGACGTCTCGTGCGAGGGGAACCTTTTATTGTCAATCCCCCTTTCGTCGCTGAACCCGACCTCGACGGACTGACGGTTCTTAAGGTGGCGTTTGTGGGGCGTATACTCACGACGCACCCCTAGGGGGCCCCGGCATGATCGGCGATAGCTTCCTGTTGGGTGTCCTGCCTCTAATTGTGGCTCCATGGTGGGTATGGGGGCACATTCGTGGATGAATTTGTCACTTTTCGTCTCTATGTCGTTGAATGTTTCCGTTGTACCCTCTCAGGCTCGTGCGGTGGGTGACCAAGCCCCCGAGTCGGCCTGTCTTGGAAGACCAGGCTCTGTAGCTCCCGCTGCGTTGGGCCCCGGCCTTGCTCCTCCTTTGACCGTCCTGACTTCTTCCCCCAGCTCCCCTCCCTCCTCTGAGGTTGGGTCGAACCTCCAGCCCCCGGTGGTGACCACTTCGTCCCCTGGTGTGGCTAAGTCTTTCGTTGTGACTACTGCGCCTTTTGACCCCTCTCTCTCAAGGGGTTCTCAACGCCGTTCGCGCCCCAACCGCACTCGCTCGATTCCTTCCCGTGCTGATGCGTATCAGGCCTTGTTTGGTCCTGCTTCATGGGCCAAATACTTTGATCTCCTCCCTCTTGATTCTGCGCCTCCTGACGATTTCTCCCTCCATCGGCATCTTGTAGATTCCGTGGATGCGTGTGTTACTTTCAACCCCACTCGTCTCGGTACACGTGTCGTTGCTGCTCCTTCTCAGGATGCGGCTTCCCGCTTGGCTGCCTTATCTTGCCTTGGCGAGATCCCTGTTCGGGTCTCCAAGAACGTTCAGATGAATTCCAGTGTTGGCACTATTCTCCTCCCACCCCATGTTGCAACCGGTGTTCGGAATCTGCAGGATTGCCACGATGATATTCGGCATATCCTTGATGCCCAAGGCCATTCTGTCCTCCAGGTTGACTCGTTTACTCGTCCCCCTCGTGGTCGTCGCCGTCAACCCCTTCGCGTTGTGAAGATCACCTTTGATGGTAGGACCCTTCCATCCTCTGTCATTCTTGCTGGTGCTAGGTGCTCTGTCCAGGAGTATATTCCTTCTCCTCGACTTTGTAATAAGTGCTGGAGGTTTGGGCATGGTGCCCTCCGCTGCTCTGGGACTGTCTCTCTCTGTCCTTTGTATGCGAGTGAAGGTCACTCTAAGTCGGAGTGCACTTCTCCCCAAGCTCGCTGCCTCAACTGCAGTGAGGCCCATCCTACGTTCTCCCGTGCCTGTGTCCATTACAAGCTTGAGGCGGCCGTCCTTAACCTGAAGCACCGGGAGCGTTTGTCTTTTCCCGAGGCGAGGCGCCAGGTTCGCCGGCTCCCGCCTTATACTAACATCTCTTATGCTCGCGTGTTGCGCTCTTCCTCTCCTCGTCCTTCCCCCCTTCCTCAGACTCTCAACCGTTTCCGGGCCTTGGACCCTGATACGCCCACTGCCCCCTCCTCTGTTCCTTTGAGTTCTTTCCCGAGGGGTCCCCCTCCTGGTCCTCGGTCTGGGGTTCCCCTTCTTTCAACCCGGTCTGTCATGTCTCCTGTGTCTTCTTCCTCGTCCCCCTCCGATCCTCCTTCCCATCCTCTTCCTCCATCTATCGGCTCTCCCCGCCGCCTGTCGGTGCAGGCGGATGTCCATCGCTCTCCTAACGGCCGTCGTGTGTGCTCTCGTTCGGCTTCTCCTGTTGAGACACTGGAATCCGTTGCCCGGTACGTAGTTGCTGGGACACCTGTCTCTTTAAGTCAGAAGCGTAAGCCTGGCTCCTCTCCTTCCTCTTCCCCGGCGGGTAAGAAGGCTTCGCTTTCTTCCTCAGCTCCTACTTCTGGCTCTGTTGCTCCTTCCCCTCCCGTTTCAGTGGTTGCGCCCCCTGTTCCTGCTATGGAGGTTTCTTTGGCCCCTGCTTCCCTTTCGGTTGCTGCTCTTGCTGGGGTGCGCTCCCCTCTTTCTACTCCCCCTCTTCCTACTGCTGTCCTTGACTGCTCCTCTCCGTTGTCTCCTCCTCTTCCTCCTCCTCCTCCGGACCCCGCCCGCCCACCTCTGATCTGTTCTCCCGTTTCCTTCCCTCCGTCTTTGCTCAGTTTACCCATGCCTCCTAACCCTGACTTTGCTGACCCTGATCCCGACCCTGATATTCTTTGACGTGCTCTGTTGCTCTTTCGCCTTTGTTTCTTCCTTGTTCTCTGTTTTTGTCCTTTCTCTTCTCGTCGTTGTCCATTCTTCAATGGAACGTTCGAGGTTATTACGCCAATTTCCTCGAACTCCAACTTCTGATTTCGCGGTTTTCGCTCCTTTGTGTCTGTCTCCAGGAGCCAATGCTTGGTGCTCGTCCTGGTCGTTTTCGTGGCTATTCCTTTCTCTCCCCCCCCCCCAGCCATTGCTGGGGCTTCTAATTCTTCTGCTCTTTTGATTCGTGCAGATGTTCCCTTTGTTCCTTTACTTTTTCCTTCGCCTCTCCATTGTTCTGCTGCTCGTATCTTTGTGGGGAAATGGTACACAGTTTGTTCCATTTATCTCCCCCCGAGTGTCCAGCTCTCTCTTCCTGATTTGAAACACCTCCTAGACTCCTTGCCGGAGCCTGTGCTCCTGCTGGGTGACTTCAATTGTCGTCATTCTCTTTGGGGTGACGTTCTGACGAATACCCGGGGTCGCCTCCTTGAGCCGTTTCTCCTATCTTCTTCCCTGTCTCTTCTGAATTCTGGTGAGCCCACTCATTTGGACTCTCGGACTCACACCCTTTCTTGTCTTGATCTTTCTCTCTGCTCTTCTTCTCTTTACTTAGATTTCACGTGGCAGGTTCTTGATGACCTCCATGGAAGTGACCATTTCCCCATCCTTGTTTCCTTTTTCTCTTTTCACCCTTCCCTCTCTTTCCCTAGGTGGCAGTTTGCTAAGGCAGACTGGACCCTATTTACCCTCAGTGCTGCTCTCTCTGTCCTCTCCCTTCTGCCTCTCTCTCGCGCTCTCCTCCTTTTTCATGACACTGTCTTCAACGCTGCCCTCCGCTCTATTCCTCGCTCTTCCTCTCGGGGTCCACGGAAGTGCGTTCCCTGGTGGAATGCGGACTGTGCTCGGGCTGTCCGCTGTAAGCGTGCAGCCTGGAAGAGGCACCGCCGTAGGCAGACGACCGATTCTTTTCTTTTCTTTCGGAAAGCGAGTGCGGTGGCCCGTAGGGCCATCCGTACGGCTAAACGTGAATGTTGGGCATCTTATGTCTCAACAATTACGTCCGAAACCCCTCTGGCCCAGATCTGGAAGCGTATCTGCAAGATAGCGGGTAAGTTCGTTCCCGATGTTTCATCGGTCCTTCACCTCCATGATACTCTTGTGGCAGACCCGTTGCAGGTCGCTTCCGAACTGGGTTCCCACTTTTCTTCTGTTAGCTCTGGTCTTCATCTTCCCCAATCTTTCCTTCTTCGTAAACCTATCCTTGAGTCTCGTCCTTTAGATTTCTGCACTCATCTTCAGCTTCCCTATAATGATCCCTTCTCTTTCTCTGAACTTCGTTCTGCCCTGGCCCTCTGCGGTTCTACGGTGGCGGGCTCCTATGGTATTCATTATGAGATGCTTCGCCATCTCCCTCCGAGCACGTCTCAGTATTTACTGAGTCTGTATAATCGGATCTGGGAGTCGTCGTCAGTCCCTGAGGACTGGCTCGATGCCGTTGTCCTCCCTGTTCGCAAACCGGGGTCTCTGGGTACTTCCCCTAAGGAGTTTCGCCCTATTGCTCTCACGAGTTGTGTCTGCAAACTCTTTGAACGTATGGTTAACGTTCGTCTGATGTGGTTCCTGGAACACCATCACCTCCTCTCCCCTTCTCAATTTGGTTTCCGCAAGTGCCGCAGCACGACAGATGTCCTGGTGAACTTGGAGGTCTATATTCGTACTGCTTTTGCTGCGAAGACCTCCGTTGTTGCCGTCCTTTTTGACCTGGAAAAGGCTTACGACACCACTTGGCGTTATCATATCCTATCTCAACTTCATTCTTTTGGCCTTCGTGGTCATCTCCCTCTCTTTCTCCGCAGCTTCCTCTCTCGTCGTTCCTTTCGGGTGCGCCTTGGTACCGCTCTCTCTCCCTCTTTTCAGCAATACGAAGGTGTGCCCCAGGGTAGTGTTCTGAGCACTACTCTTTTTCTGGTTGCCCTCAATGGTCTTCTTTCCTCTCTTCCTTCTGGTGTCTTCTCCGCTATGTCGATGATCTTACCCTTTGTTGTCAGGGTGATGATTCGCCTCTCCTTCAACGCCGGCTTCAACTTGCAATTGATGCCGTTTCGTCTTGGGCCACTGATCATGGCTTCAAGTTCTCTACTTCTAAGACTTGTGCCATGACATTTACGCGGAAACGGGTTGTTCTTCGTCCCTCTTTGTCACTTTATGGTCATCCCCTTGAATACAAAGATTCCGCGAAGCTTTTGGGGTTATTCCTTGACACTCGTTTGTCTTGGTCTCCCCATATCTCTTACCTCCGTGTTGAGTGCTCTAAGGCCCTTACCCTCCTACGGGTCTTGTCCCATACTTCTTGGGGGGCAGATAGGCGCACTCTCCTTGCTTTACATTCCTCTCTCGTCCTGTCTAAGCTCGATTATGGTTGCCCTGCTTACTCGTCTGCTTCTCCTTCTACTCTTCGCCGTCTTGATACTTTGCACCATACTGGGTTGCGCCTCAGTTCTGGTGCCTTTCGTTCGACTCCCGTCCTTAGCTTGTATGTTGACACTGGCTTCCTGTCTCTCCAGGACCGCCGTGATCGCTACTGTCTTCGCTATCTTGCGCGGTCCTTGCAACATCCTTCCTCTCGCCTCTGTCGTGCTTTAACTTTTACCCCTCCTGCGGTTCCTGTTCCTCTTCACCACCTCCCTCTTTCTGTCCGGCTATCTCGCCTGCAGGATTCTCTTTCCGTTCGTATTTCTGATGTTTCTCCTCGTGTTGTTCCTTCTTTGCCCCCGTGGAGGGTCCCTCTTCCGCGGTTTTGTACATCCTTGACCCGTATCACTAAAGCTTTTACCCCTCCTACGGTTCTAAAACGCCTTTTCCTCGAGCACTTTTCTTCTCACTCCCGCTCCGTTTCTGTCTTCACCGATGGGTCTAAGTCAGCGGACGGTGTTGGCTACTCTGTTGTTTTTCCTGATCGCACTTATATGTGTTGCTTGTCTCCGGAGACTAGCATCTTTACAGCAGAACTTTATGCTATTCTCTATGCTCTTCGTCTCCTACTTTCTCGTTGTCAGTCTTCCTTTGTAGTTGTTGTTGACTCTCGTAGTGCCCTCATGGCTCTCGGGTCCTTTAATCCAGTTCATCCAGTGGTTGTCGAGATCCAGCATTGGCTGTTTCTCGTTCACAGTAAATTTAAGTCGGTTGAGTTTTGTTGGGTTCCCAGCCATATTGGTGTGTCTTTAAATGAGCGTGCGGATGCTGCCGCCAAGGAAGCTGTCCGCTCTTGTCCCATCTCTCGTAAGGGCATTCCATATTCCGACTTTTACCCGGTTATCCATTCCTCAGTCCTTACCCGTTGGCAGGCTTCTTGGTTGTCTGTTACTGGTAACAAGCTACGTACTCTTAAATGTTGTGTTTCCTCGTGGCAGTCCTCCTTCCACCGTAACCGGCGGTGGGAAACAGCTCTGGCGAGGTTACGTATTGGCCATACTCGCTTAACCCATGGTCACTTGATGGAGCGCCGCCCTGCTCCTTATTGTCCTAGTTGCATTGTCCCTCTTACGGTCGTGCATGTCCTTCTTGAATGTCCTGACTTCCAGGACGAGCGTATGTCTTGCTTTCCGACCGCCCCTCGCGGTCACCTGTCCCTCGTTAGAATTCTTGGTGACTCGGATACTTTTGATATCGTTCGCCTTATGCGTTTTTGTTCTCGTATTGGCATCCTTGGTGATATTTAGCGCCCTCTGATTATTTTGCGTCTTTGATGGTGCTACATAGCCTTCCCGGTTTGGTGCCTTCTTTTGATAATTACTTACTTAAATAATAACCTGTGGTTGGTAAGAATACTACGGTCGGTGGTTATGTCAATGACAATGAAGCGATGAGCTAGTGACGGAAAGAGAGAGAGAGACCTCCATGGGCAATGATTTAGATTGCCAAATGTCTGAGGGAATTGATGAAATGGATGTTCATTGGGAACCCAGTGGTGAGCTGATATTGCTATAGATATTTTTTCTCTATATTTACGAAACTTAAAATTATACCTTATGCCGAATATGTCTATCTATGTGAGTGGGGATGAAGACAGGTTGACTAGTTCAGCAGTTACCAGTGAGGATGTATAAAATCCCCCAGGGCCGGACGAAGTGTTTGCCAAGGTGCTTAAAGAATGCAAAGAGGAGATTTGTCAGCCATCGTCCACCATATTTAATAAATCATTAGTCAGGCAGAGTACCAGAGTCGTGTCAGGGGTTGGAGCTTGGCGATTATAAAAATATACTTATCACCGCTTTAATTTAATTATACACACATAAGAGTCAGGCATTTAAAATGAAGCTGATAATTCTATTTTCTTGGGACAAATGAAACTCTCTACGTTTATTAACGAATCTGCTGAAATAAGTATTGTTCTGAGATGAATATTGTGGAGCTCCACAAACGATGAAAACAACCATTTTTATACTCAAAATATTTTTATGGTAGAGGAGCTGTGTTGGAACACGACCCGAATGCCAAGATCAAGCTTCTTTGGGACTTGTCCTTTTACAATGAGAATGACTATAGTGTCGATATCTTCACATCTTTTTGCTGACACCACATAATTCAAGTGCTTGAAATGAGATAAGGCCATGTGCAAGGGATAGTGGGGAACAATAATTTTCCTTATTTTGTTCTCTAGCATGTGTTCGTCGAAACCAATCTTGAGCTGATGGTTCTCTTTTGTAAGGTCCATTGCAGTGGCGTACAATGACTTGGGGATGTGCTGGTGCTTGTTTACTCCGAGCATTTATCCCACGCACACACACGCAACAGAACACTTGTATGGGCAATCCTGGAGTAGGCGGCTGTATCTCCACTTGCAAAACTTTCCAACTCTGACTTAACTCAAGTGCTGCTATTAATACTGTTTGTTGACCTAGTTGTATAACTGCTGATTTCTACCATGTTCCCCTCTTTTTTTGTCCAGAAGCGATGTGTATGTAGTTTACACTCATCTCATCAAAATTGATCATAAAATTTTAAAAATGAAATTTCATCTCCAAATGCTACAAATTTCCCTAATAGGTAGGTACCCAGTACCAATAAACAAAGATCCCCATTGGGTTTTTATTTCTATGGTCCATGCAACATTCTAATTAGAGAAAGGAGTCTTTGTGTCTCGCGGAAGAGTTGTTGAAAAAAACACACCTGTCTGCTAAGAGTTTGGTTTTCTTTTCTCAGTTGGCGGGTTTCCTCTGTGACCTCTGTCGTCGATATGGTATCTTGAGGTTATCTTGAGATGATTTCGGGGCATTAGTGTCTCCGCGACCCGGTCCTCGACCAGGCCTCCACCCCCAGGAAGCAGCCCGTGACAGCTGACTAACACCCAGGTACCTATTTACTGCTTGGTAACAGGGGCATAGGGTGAAAGAAACTCTGCCCATTGTTTCTCACCGGCGCCTGGGATCGAACCCAGGACCACAGGATCGCAAGTCCAGCGTGCTGTCCGCTCGGCCGACCGGCCCCTCCTCATACTCGGAGGAGGGGCCGTATATCACTCATACTCGGCTTGGATCTATTTTGTACCAGTTGTTTAATGGGTTATTGCATTTTAAAAGTATTAGGTGATTGGTTTGTCTGTTGATTGGGTATTTGGTTGGCCGGTTGAAGGTGGCTCTGAACTTTCTGGGGCGTTGGACTGGTCTGATGAAGGGGGGATCTGTTGGGGAACCCCACTTTGTTGAACATACTGTTACAACCCTTGAGATCTTAATAAGGTTCTTTTCCCGCAGTGGTCAAAGTATAAGAAAATCGGCCTTGTCAAATAGTGTCTAGGGTATAAATAAAACACTGCATAAACGGGAAAACAATATAACTATGCTAAGGGTGACAAAATATAACATATAAATGGTAAAAATATAACAGCCAGAAATATTCTTTAGCATGCAGTAATATCAATGAAAAATCCTTAGTAAACACTGACTTAACCATCGCTTAAAGCACATGAATGAATAAATGGTGTAGCACAATTAGTCATACCAAGAAAATTAACTGAGTAAAGAGCTAAATAAACAATATCCCCTGACTTAGCTTGTACACATGTCTCCTCTCCCATGCAGCTACCCACGCCTCTGACTAAATCCTGGCTCGACAGAGCAGGCGTCCTACCAACACATCAATTAAGCATCCACATGCACTCCTGTGAAACTCTACTAACAAAAGTATAGTACTAATAACTACATCATTTGTAATCTTAAAAGTATATAATACTGTTACATTACTCACTAGAATTTAATGGCAAACAATAAAAGGAATTAATCAAGGTTGAAATATAAACGCTAGCTTGACAACCAGCCCAAACCTGGACACATCCAAATATGGTCATCCCCCCCACACGGAAGAACCCACACTCCCTGCAACAGGAAATAACTTGCTCAAGCCTCATAAAATAATAATGCAACTCAGGTGCACTACAGCATGTTACAATATACATCATACAAGTCTATAATCATACATTGTCATTCGGATACACAACTGGATACTATACTAATTATAGAATAGAACAATAAAATATTATAAGCATCATGATAATGTTAGAATCCATGTAAGATTCGTAACACACACCTCTGTTGCGGAATCAACAGAGGTATGTGTTACGTACACACATACCTCTGTTGATTGTACCCTAGTGGGGGTACTGATGTACTAATATTGCTTAGTTGAAGGAGAGACTGTACTTGAGCCACAATCCCCAGTGGGACTTGTCTAGAGTGTTGTAAGAGAGACTGTAGATGGTCTGTAACTCCCTGGGGTGCTAGATGATGCAGGTGGACATGAGAAGTAAGGACTAAAACAGCGGGGGTGATCGTTGATCTATGGTTGCTTGGTGTAACACTGGTTCCTTCTACATTAACGACATGGAGTGATAATGGTGCTAATTTGCTAACTTTTGACTTGAGATATGAGTCACCTCCTCCGAAAACTTGGTCCCTGGTACGCTTGCGCGGGTCACTGGAACCATCCTGTGTGGAGGCTGTTGATGTCTGTAGGTATAGACTTGGTGACGATGACGCGTTGGCTCTTTCCTCCCGTGGATTGTGACCTCTGAGATGAGGATTTTGGAGATGGATATTGTAATCAGGTAATCTGCTGGTGGATTTACTAGCGCAGGAGGCAGGTGCCTGGGTCTAGGAACTGTTGTGGCAAGGCTAGACACTCGAGAAAAGTCGCAAAGAATTGCGACTTTGGGGTCGTCTCCTCCGCTGCCGCGTATACGTACAAAGGAATGTTCCAATTACCCAGGAGAGTAGGGTGGAGCAATAATGGGATTGATGCCTCCCCGATTCCACCTCTTGAATATTTATAATCCGACTCCACCTATGGTGTTGACGACCTATAATCAAATAAATACATGTACTACATTAGAGCACACAAATAATTTTACAAAATTATTGGTTATAGTGTAGCCCTATATAATGTAAATATTTAATAATACATTAACAATCGTAATTCCTGTTCGAATCCTCTGTTTACACTAGTGTCTCTGGAAAAGCCACTCCAAATTCCCTAATATAAGACATTTTTATTATAGAATGAAGATAACTAATAACTAACCATTTCATTCTTTTTATTCTCAGCCATTCACTGATCCTCCAGAGTCATTTCTCGTGTTGTATGATAGCATTCGCCATCTGCACAGGAAATAATATTATTTAAAGCAAAAATAATGGTGAGCCGGTAATGGTCGTTCAAAAAGCTCTACATTCCACAGGTTATTATAATGAGCCCTAAGTGTAACCTACTTGACACAGGAGCAGGGGGGTGTTGTAACAAGTAGTGTGGGCAAAAGGCCGTATTGAATGTAGCAGTAGGGGGCTGTGACTGAGTTAGAGGCAGGATGTGAACCTTCCCTTTTATACCACAATGACCAGGGTTTATCTGCCAGGTTTGTTGAATATATGGTACTCATATCAATGTAGTGGATTTGGGGAGGCACATGTGAACATATGATATACTCTAAATCATATATGTGTCTGCATATATGTATATATATATATATATATATATATATATATATATATATATATATATATATATATATATATATATGTATATATATATATATATATATATATATACACATATATATATATATATATACACATATATGCAGAATAACCACATATGAAAAATAGAAACTGCTTAACGCGTTTTCGGCTAATTCGCCTTCATCAGAGCAAAGTAGAATGAAGATAATAAGTTATCTTCATTCTACTTTGCTCTGATGAAGGCGAATTAGCCGAAAACGCGTTAAGCAGTTTCTATTTTTCATATGTGGTTATTCTGCATACTTGGATCAGTGTTTTTGTGATCATTGTTGCATACACATATATATATATATGTGTATATATATATATATATATATATATATATATATATATATATATATATATATATATATATATATATATATATATATATATATATATATATATGTCGTACCTAGTAGCCAGAACGCACTTTTCAGCCTACTATGCAAGGCCTGATTTGCCTAATAAGCCAAGTTTTCATGAATTAATATATTTTTTCAAATTTTTTTCTTATGAAATGATAAAGCTACCCATTTCATTATGTATGAGGTCAATTTTTTTTTATTGGAGTTAAAATTAACATAGATATATGACCGAACCTAACCAACCCTACCTAACCTAACCTAAGCTATCTTTATAGGTTAGGTTTGGTTAGGTAGCCGAAAAAGATAGGTTAGGTTAGGTTAGGTAGGTTAGGTAGTCGAAAAACAATTAATTCATGAAAACTTGGCTTATTAGGCAAATCGGGCCTTGCATAGTAGGCTGAGAAGTGCGTTCTGGCCACTAGGTACGACATATATATATATATATATATATATATATATATATATATATATATATATATATATATATATATATATATATATATATATATGTCGTACCTAGTGGCCAGAACGCACTTCTCAGCCTACTATGTAAGGCCCGATTTGCCTAATAAGCCAAGTTTTCATGAATTAATCATGAATTATATATATATATATATATATATATATATATATATATATATATATATATGTCGTACCTAGTGGCCAGAACGCACTTCTCAGCCTACTATGCAAGGCCCGATTTGCCTAATAAGCCAAGTTTTCATGAATTAATTGTTTTTCGTCTACCTAACCTACCTAACCTAACCTAACCTAACTTTTTCGGCTACCTAACCAAACCTAACCTATAAAGATAGCTTAGGTTAGGTTAGGTAGGGTTGGTTAGGTTCGGTCATATATCTATGTTAATTTTAACTCCAATAAAAAAAAATTGACCTCATACATAATGAAATGGGTAGCTTTATCATTTCATAAGAAAAAAATTTGAAAAAATATATTAATTCATGAAAACTTGGCTTATTAGGCAAATCAGGCCTTGCATAGTAGGCTGAAAAGTGCGTTCTGGCTACTAGGTACGACATATATATATATATATATATATATATATATATATATATATATATATATATATATATATATATATATATATATATATATATATACATATATATATATATGTGTATGCAACAATGATCACAAAAACACTGATCCAAGTATGCAGAATAACCACATATGAAAAATAGAAACTGCTTAACGCGTTTTCGGCTAATTCGCCTTCATCAGAGCAAAGTAGAATGAAGATAACTTATTATCTTCATTCTACTTTGCTCTGATGAAGGCGAATTAGCCGAAAACGCGTTAAGCAGTTTCTATTTTTCATATGTGGTTATTCTGCATATATGTGTATATATATATATGTGTGTATATATATATATATATATATATATATATATATATATACATATATATATATATATATATATATATATATATATATATATATATATATATATATATATATATATATATATATATATATATATATATATATATATACATATATGCAGACACATATATGATTTAGAGTATATCATATGTTCACATGTGCCTCCCCAAATCCACTACATTGATATGAGTACCATATATTCAACAAACCTGGCAGATAAACCCTGGTCATTGTGGTATAAAAGGGAAGGTTCACATCCTGCCTCTAACTCAGTCACAGCCCCTACTGCTACATTCAATACGGCCTTTTGCCCACACTACTTGTTACAACACCCCCCTGCTCCTGTGTCAAGTAGTCTTTCCTGTAGACATAAATTATTAAATATGTCCGAAAAAGTATTATTAATAATTCTAACACGAATTTTCTCAATGTTTCTTATATTTTTTTTCACTGTTGATGGTAACTGAAAAATCAATTCTCCAAAATTAATTTTTATTTCTAGTCTGACGCGACACTTGAATGCGTTTCGTAAAACTTATTACATTTTCAAAGACTTTTTAGTTTACACACACACAACTATAACTGAACAGAGTTTAAACAGCTTCGATTTAATACCTGCATTTGGGTGAGGTGATATGTTACAACAGTTTTGGATGAGGTGAAAATAAAATTTCAACACAAGACAGAACACGAAACAATGGGTATAATATTTTGTAAGTTAAAGGGAAGAATGGGAAGTAACTGCCAAGGGCCTATTGGCCCATATTTCTTGATGCTTCTATATTGGTGCGGAGTCTTGAAGTGGGTAGAATATAGTTGTGCACTAATTGGCTGTTGATTGCTGGTGTCGACTTTTTAATGAGTTGTGCCTCGCTTATATCTAGCTGCCTGCTATCGCTGTATCTATCGATGATTTCCGTGTACTATCCCTATCTGTACGTGGGTGTGGGTATCTGGCTAATGATTAGCCGAATTGGGTTTCTAGGCTTATGTGCCTTGACATTTCCATGCGCGTATCCAGGCTTATATTCCCCAATAATCTTTGGCAGGTGGAGTCCGGATTTCTTGGCGTTCACAGTTTCGATCAATTATTATAATTGATCGAAACTGTGAACGCCAAGAAATCCGGACTCCACCTGCCAAAGATTATTGGGAAAAATAAGCCTGGATACGCGTATGGAAACGTCAAGACAAACTTTCAACACAAGACAGAACATGAAACAATGGGTATAATATTTTGTAAGTTAAAAGGAAGAATGGAAGTAACTGCAAAGGGCCTATTGGCCCATATTGGAAGCCTGGAAGCCTGGAAACCCACTTCGGCCAATCATCAGCCAGATACCCACACCCACGTACAGACTGGCGAAGCGACTCAACGGCTTGCTGACTCCTTATGTTCCTTGCACCTTTAGCCTGAAGTCTCCAAAGGAATTTGTTGACTTACTGCGGGGAACACGGGGCACAGGGATAAGAGCCTCGTTGGACGTAGAATCACTGTTTACCAACGTACCTGTGGATGAAACAATCGGGATGATAGCGGACAGAGTGTATCGTGATCCGGCCTGTACTCCTCTTGACATACCAGAGAACATTCTAAGGAAACTACTCCAAGCTTGTACTAAAGAGGCACCCGTCTTGAGCCCAGAGGGGCACATGTATAAGCAAGTAGATGGGTTCTCCCCAAGGTGTCCTGTTTGCGAATTTCTACATGGGTACCATCGAACAAAAGGTCTTAGTCGACATGAACTTGAAACCGGCCATATACTGCAGGTATGTTGACGACATTTTTACACAGGTACCTGATGTCAGACATCTGCAGGAGCTGAAGGAGGCATTTGAGCTGAATTCTGTGTTGCGTTTCACTTACGAGATGGAGAAGGATGGGAAGCTGCCCTTTCAAGATGTAACAGTCATGGAAAGGAGCGGAGGTTTCCACACTGCAGTCTACACTAAGGAAACAAACATAGGAATGGGCCTCAATGCAAGCAGTGACTGCCCAGACAGGTACAAGAGGAGTGTCGTTAACGCTTATGTCGACCGTGCTCTCAGCCACAGCTCAGGATGGAAGAAAGTCGATAGATAAAGTCGATGTAGGGTAAGGCAGGTCCTAGTCAACAACGGCTTCTCCAATGGTTTCGTGGAAGACATTATAAGAAGGAAGGTGAAACGCCATGCAACCTCTGAAGAGACAATTAACACAACACCTGTACCCCGTATTAGACTATTTTACGGGAACTTCTTTTCCACAGCTCATAAAATTGAGGAAAGGGTCCTGAAAGATATTGTTAATAGAAACGTTATCCCTACAGACAAAAATCAGAAGATACAATTGACGATCTACTATAAAACCAAGAAAACGGCCAACCTACTCATGAGAAACTCTCCAGACACAAAGCAGAACGCTTTAAAAAAGACCAATGTCGTCTATGCCTTCAAATGCCCACTTTGGGACTGTAAGCCTCAAAGAATTCAGTATATAGGCAAGACAACAACATCTCTTTCCAGGCGATTAACGATGCATAAGCAACAGGGCTCCATTAAGGAACATATAATCTCTTCAATCAACCAGACCATCACCAGAGAAGTCTTAACAAAAAACACAGAAATCATCGATAGATACAGCGATAGCAGGCGGCTTGATATTTGCGAGGCACTACACATTAAGAAGGCGACACCAGCAATCAACAGCTAATTAATGCACAACTATATTCTACCCACTTAAAGACTCCGCATCAATATAGAAGCATCAAGAAATATATATATATATATATATATATATATATATATATATATATATATATATATATATATATATATATATATATATATATATATATATAGTATCTAGTAGCCAGAACGCACTTCTCAGCCTACTATGCAAGGCCCGATTTGCCTAATAAGCCAAGTTTTCATGAATTAATGTTTTTTCGACTACCTAAACTATCCTAACTTTTTCGGCTACCTAGCCTAACCTAACCTATAGAGATAGGTTAGGTTAGGTTAGGTAGGGTTGGTTAGTATCGGTCATATATCTACATTAATTTAAACTACAATAAAAAAAATTGACCTCATACATAATGAAATGTGTAGCTTTATCATTTTAAAAGAAAAAAATTAGAGAAAATATATTAATTCAGGAAAACTTGGCTTGTTAGGCAAATCGGGCCTTGCATAGTAGGCTAAGAAGTGCGTTCTGGCTACTAGGTACGATATATATATATATATATATATATATATATATATATATATATATATATATATATATATATATATATATATATATATATATGTCGTACCTAATAGCCAGAACGCACTTCTCAGCCTACTATTCAAGGCCCGATTTGCCTAATAAGCCAAGTTTTCATGAATTAATGTTTTTTCGTCTACCTAACCTACCTAACCTAACCTAACCTAGCTTTTTTAGGCTACCTAACCTAACCTTACCTATAAATATAGGTTAGGTTAGGTTAGGTAGGGTTGGTTAGGTTTGGTCATATATCTACGTTAATTTTAACTTCAATAAAAAAAATTGACCTCATACATAGGGAAAAGGGTTGCTTTATCATTTCATAAGAAAAAAATTATAGTAAATATATTAATTCAGGAAAACTTGGCTTATTAGGCAAATCGGGCCTTGAATAGTAGGCTGAGAAGTGAGTTCTGGCTACTAGGTACGACATATATATATATATATATATATATATATATATATATATATATATATATATATATATATATATATATATATATATATATATATATATATATATATATGTCGTACCTAAT
Organism: Procambarus clarkii; assembly: GCF_040958095.1. Taxonomy (NCBI): domain Eukaryota; kingdom Metazoa; phylum Arthropoda; class Malacostraca; order Decapoda; family Cambaridae; genus Procambarus; species Procambarus clarkii. Next base: position 10,534,784 of record NC_091165.1, read on the forward strand.
AGCCAGAACGCACTTCTCAGCCTACTATTCAAGGCCCGATTTGCCTAATAAGCCAAGTTTTCATGAATTAATGTTTTTTCGTCTACCTAACCTACCTAACCTAACCTAACCTAGCATTTTTTGGCTACCTAACCAAACCTTACCTATAAATATAGGTTAGGTTAGGTTAGGTAGGGTTGGTTAGGTTCGGTCATATGTCTACGTTAATTTTAACTCCAATAAAAAAAAATTGACCTCATACATAGAGAAAAGGGTTGCTTTATCATTTCATAAGAAAAAAATTATAGTAAATATATTAATTCAGGAAAACTTGGCTTATTAGGCAAATCGGGCCTTGAATAGTAGGCTGAGAAGTGAGTTCTGGCTACTAGGTACAACATATATATATATATATATATATATATATATATATATGTTGTACCTAGTAGCCAGAACTCACTTCTCAGCCTACTATTCAAGGCCCGATTTGCCTAATAAGCCAAGTTTTCCTGAATTAATATATTTACTATAATTTTTTTCTTATGAAATGATAAAGCAACCCTTTTCTCTATGTATGAGGTCAATTTTTTTTTATTGGAGTTAAAATTAACGTAGACATATGACCGAACCTAACCAACCCTACCTAACCTAACCTAACCTATATTTATAGGTAAGGTTTGGTTAGGTAGCCAAAAAATGCTAGGTTAGGTTAGGTTAGGTAGGTTAGGTAGACGAAAAAACATTAATTCATGAAAACTTGGCTTATTAGGCAAATCGGGCCTTGAATAGTAGGCTGAGAAGTGCGTTCTGGCTATTAGGTACGACATATATATATATATATATATATATATATATATATATATATATATATATATATATATATATATATATATATATATATATATATATATATATATATATATGTCGTACCTAATAGCCAGAACGCACTTCTATGCCTACTATTCAAGGCCCGATTTGCCTAATAAGCCAAGTTTTCATGAATTAGTATATTTTCTCTAATTTTTTTCTTATGAAATTATAAAGCTACCCATTTCATTACGTATGACGTCAATTTTTTTTTATTGGAGTTAAAATTAATGTAGATATATGACCGAACCTAACCAACCCTACCTAACCTAACCTAACCTATCTTTATCGGTTAGGTTAGGTTAGGTAGCCGAAAACGTTAGGTTAGGTTAGGTTAGGTAGGTTAGGTAGTTGAAAAACAATTAATTCATGAAAACTTGGCTTATTAGGCAAATCGGGCCTTGAATAGTAGGCATAGAAGTGCGTTCTGGCTACTAGGTACGACATATATATATATATATATATATATATATATATATATATATATATATATATATATATATATATATATATATATGTCGTACCTAGTAGCCAGAACGCACTTCTCATCCTACTATGCAAGGCCCGATTTGCCTAATAAGCCAAGTTTTCATGAATTAATGTTTTTTCGACTACCTAACCTACCTAACCTAACCTAACCTACCTTTTTCGGCTACCTAACCTAACCTAACCTACTAAGATAGGGTAGGTTAGGTTAGGTAGGGTTGGTTAGGTTCGGTCATATATCTACGTTAATTTTAACTCCAATAAAAAAAAGTGACCTCATACATAATGAAATGGGTAGCTTTATCATTTCATAAGAAAAAAATTAGAGAAAATATATTAATTTAGGAAAACTTGGCTTATTAGGCAAATCCGGCCTTGCATAGTAGGCCGAGAAGTGCGTTCTGGCTACTAGGTTCTACTACTACTGGCTATATATATATATATATATATATGTCGTACCTAGTAGCCAGAACTCACTTTTCAGCCTACTATTCAAGGCCCGATTTGCCTAATAAGCCAAGTTTTCCTGAATTAATATATTTACTATAATTTTTTTCTTATGAAATGATAAAGCAACCCTTTTCTCTATGTATGAGGTCAATTTTTTTTATTGGAGTTAAAATTAACGTAGATATATGACCGAACCTAACCAACCCTACCTAACCTAACCTAACCTATATTTATAGGTAAGGTTAGGTTAGGTAGCCAAAAAAAGCTAGGTTAGGTTAGGTTAGGTAGGTTAGGTAGACGAAAAAACATTAATTCATGAAAACTTGGCTTATTAGGCAAATCGGGCCTTGAATAGTAGGCTGAGAAGTGCGTTCTGGCTATTAGGTACGACATATATATATATATATATATATATATATATATATATATATATATATATATATATATATATATGTCGTACCTAATAGCCAGAACGCACTTCTCAGCCTTCTATTCAAGGCCCGATTTGCCTGATAAGCCAAGTTTTCATGAATTAATGTTTTTTCGTCTACCTAACCTAAACTAACCTAGCTTTTTTTGGCTACCTAACCTAACCTTACCTATAAATATAGGTTAGGTTAGGTTAGGTAGGGTTGGTTAGGTTCGGTCATATATCTACGTTAATTTTAACTCCAATAAAAAAAAATTGACCTCATACATAGAGAAAAGGGTTGCTTTATCATTTCATAAGAAAAAAATTATAGTAAATATATTAATTCAGGAAAACTTGGCTTATTAGGCAAATCGGGCCTTGAATAGTCGGCTGAGAAGTGAGTTCTGGCTACTAGGTACGACATATATATATATATATATATATATATATATATATATATATATATATATATATATATATATATATATATACATATATATATATATATATATATATATATATATATATATATATATATATATATATATATATATATATCTTTTTGTGAGGGTACCACCTCTGGTGCCAATGTGGGGACCCATAGCCTCGGAGAAGAAAATAAAAAGTATTCAGAGGAGACCTTGTGGTTTCTCACTGAACACTAATATTATCTTCTCCTACCACCCCCATTCTTTTGTATGTACACATATATATTTACTTTATTTGAACTTTGTTACAAAAAAGGAGTTACATATGGGTTACAAAGATGGTTGTCATAGGTTGTCGAGTTCCTCCAGCTCCTCAGATGGCGGGCAGGAACCCTGGATGCAGTGCGCATTTCCCCTCTGTATCGCCACACTGAGGCGCTGGAAAAGAAAGCTTGCAGCTCTCGGGTCCCTTGTTGTTTCAATGAGCCTAGAACCCAGTTCCTTCAAAAAACTGGTAGCACTTTTACCCCAGGCGCCGAGTGTCTCAGAAGCAATGGGGACAAAATTGTAGTGGTGATCCAGTTCTCTATACTTACGGGATTTGGCTGCTTCCCTGTGGGTGGCAGCGCCACCTGGTTGTGCAACACTGAGGTTAATGTAGGTGTTAGCCAGGGTTGATACGCACGTGTAGTCCCATACCAACTGCTTGCCATTCTTCCAGGGGTTCACTGTGATACCATCCGGGCGACCAATAAGAGCATCAGAGTTACGGGGCGTTAGGTAACGGGGCTCTCTTTCAGCTGGGCATCCAGCTGTGGTGAGGCTCCTCTTGATGATGTCGTTAACTTCACTGTGCCTCGAGTGCCATCCCCCTGTGCTTTGGCAGAGTAGGCCATGGTGACCGTACCTGTCAGCCACCACCTCGCCGCAAATACACCTATATCTGGTGTGGATTGGGGCAGCAAGGCGGAGGGCCACAGCAATTCGGAGGGCGTGTGGTGTGAGACGCGTGCCAGTTGCCGACATTGGGGTTGCTAACAGGAAATCCCCTGCATGTGGTGCTGCTACTGCTGTGAGGCGAGCAATGTCGTGTTGTGTTGTTGCAGCACCCAGGCACTCTGCAGCAACTTGGTCTACAATGGGACCATCCCAGCTGGATTGCTTGTGGGATTTTGGGGATGGTGGTTGAGGTGATTGGCCTGCACGAGAGGCCCACTCTGTGGCACAGCGTGTAAAAAACAGCGTGTATATATATATATATATATATATATATATATATATATATATATATATATATATATATATATATATATATATATATATATATATATATGTCGTACCTAGTAGCCAGAACGCACTTCTCGGCCTACTATGCAAGGCCCGATTTGCCTAATAAGCCAAGTTTTCCTGAATTAATATATTTTCTCTAATTTTTTTCTTATGAAATGATAAAGCTACCCATTTCATTATGTATGGAGTCAATTTTTTTTTATTGGAGTTAAAATTAACGTAGATATATGACCGAACCTAACCAACCCTACCTAACCTATCCTAACCTAACCTATCTTTATAGGTTAGGTTAGGTTAGGTAGCCGAAAAAGTTAGGTTAGATTAGGTAGGTTAGGTAGTCGAAGTACAATTAATTCATGAAAACTTGGCTTATTAGGCAAATCGGGCCTTGCATAGTAGGCATAGAAGTGCGTTCTGGCTACTAGGTACGACATATATATATATATATATATATATATATATATATATATATATATATATATATATATATATATTGTTACGGTGCCCTCTCCTATTTCTTTCGTTTGCCGGCTTAAAGAGTCATATCAGCTCTCCCTACTGATTCTCTGAGGTTCAGGGAGTCTAATGATATATGTGGCGACCAGACCGGCTGCCATTTAATGGAAGGAGGTGATATTATAAGTTGTAAATAAAGGAAAATTGGCGCCCTGTTATAAAATGAAACAGTATCCCCTACGGCAGATATGACCTTTTGGAAGGGAGACAAGCCGATCGCGGATTGGCCGACGTAGGTCGCGGGCGACAAATCAGGGCCCGCCGTGACGTCACCGAGTGCCCCGGGCGGCGCCAACGTCAGAGTTGTACTGACTGTGGAAGCGACAGGACGCGCCTCGGTCTGCTCTCAAAGATTGGAGGCTCTGCAAGCCTTGTTCAGTGGATTGAGCTGGCCTGCGCAGCCTACCACAGTTATTGGAGACCCTGCGCTTCTGGGAAGCAAAAGAGGAACCAAGTTCAGTGAGCAGAGAAGGGCCCAAACTTGGAAAATAGTCGGCGACGACGCTGGGCGGCGCCGCTGGCTGGACGTTGAGGTCTGGAAGGTGGGCGAGCAAGCTAGCTGTGACTGGGGTCACATCCACTGAGAATCTTGGAAGGACGACACCGTGCCTAGGACAAGGAGCGACGCCCTGTGGGAGAGGCGAGTGTGGGGAAAGATAGTGTTTAGCTCAGCGCCCATCGATGAACCAGGATTGGGGCAGCTGAATCTCAGGGATTGGAACGGCGACGACGCGAAGGCTTCACGACACCTGAGGACCTGTGGAACGCCCTGGATCGTCGAGGATCGACCCAAGGAAGCGTAGGAACCTCACACCATCGAGGGACAGGCGTCGTGAGCCAGGAGTGTAAGGTAGATCATTTTTCCCTCCCATTACCCCTTGTATGAGTAGGCTAGTTAGGCCACAATATTTACTTGTGTATGTGGCAGCAAGACTTTATTACTTTAATAGTAGAGTAGGCTGCAAGGCAGCTTGTGTCCAGGACTGTCAGAGAGGACAGTGTGTATGGATGGCAGGACAGTGAAGAAGAGGTGCCGACGTGGTGAAGAGGCCCTCCTGTGAGAGTGTGAGACTCCTGTCTTCCTGCCCAGTTGAAGGAGTGTTGGATGGTCGTGGAAGAAGAGGCTGACTATCTCCAGACTCATTATCCATATTCCATATTCATGTATTACTTGTGATCGTGTGTGTGTGTTCATGTAATTTGCGTCAGTAAATCCACACATTTTATTACTGTGTTTGAGTGTGCCTCCATTTGTGATATTTCTCTATGAGCATACATTTCTGGCTACAAACGATATATGATACACCCACTGAACTGCATTGCTGGGGTGCAGATATAATAACCCAGCTGGCGACCTTGCTAAGAGGAAGATAGAGAAGACAGGCGGGAAAGGAGTTCCTGCAACCTTTTTTTTGTCTGGCAGGCAAGACTCAGGGAGGCTATGGTTATAGGTAAGCCTGAGTCTTCCTTCACTCCCCCACGGGTCTAGGCCGGAACTGTTAACAGCAGTTTCCCCGTGGTTGACTGAAGGGCTTCCAGGGTGAATCAGTGGCACCCCTTTTGGTGGAAGCAAAGACCTGCGGAGGTGGGCATTGTTGGTCCTATCTTGTGTGACCAAAGAGACTCCGGTGAATCCAGGGAGTCGGAGGGGCTGAGTATTTGGGCCTTTTGAGCCCCTAGCAGCCGAGTGTTAGCAGAGCCCCGGACCGCCCACCCCCACGTGACAATATATATATATATATATATATATATATATATATATATATATATATATATATATATATATATATATATATATATATATATATATATATATATATGTCGTACCTAATAGCCAGAACGCACTTCTCAGCCTACTGTGCAAGGCCCGATTTGCTTAATAAGCCAAGTTTTCATGAATTAATTGTTTTTCGACTACCTAACCTAACCTAACCTAACTTTTTCGGCTACCTAACCAAACCTAACCTATAAAGATAGGTTAGGTTAGGTTAGGTAGGGTTGGGTAGGTTCGGTCATATATCTACGTTAATTTTAACTCCAATAAAAAAAAAATGACCTCATACATAATGAAATGGGTAGCTTTATCATTTCATAAGAAAAAAATTAGAAAAAATATATTAATTCAGGAAAACTTGGCTTATTAGGCAAATCGGGCCTTGAATAGTAGGCAAAAAAGTGAGTTCTGGCTACTAGGTACGACATATATATATATATATATATATATATATAAACAATCTTTGGACAACACCCACCAGTGGGACTCGAACCCAGAAAGCACAACTACCTTCCAGTAGCTGGCATAACTAGTATGCTTTAACCCACTACGCCATCAGACCTTACAAAAGAAGTAGATAGTTCGAGATATATATATCTCAAACATCTCTACCTCCCGAAGGCACCAGATGAGTGAGGGGTCAGTCTGCAATTTTCGTCAAGCCACTGTCAATGTGAGAGAACTCGTGTCCAGCTTATAAGCCTATACTTGCATAAACCACAAGTGAAGATAAACAATCTTTGGACAACACCCACCAGTGGGACTCGAACCCAGAAAGCACAACTACCTTCCAGTAGCTGGCATAACTAGTATGCTTTAACCCACTACGCCATCAGACCTTACAAAAGAAGTAGATAGTTCGAGATATATATATCTCAAACATCTCTACCTCCCGAAGGCACCAGATGAGTGAGGGGTCAGTCTGCAATTTTCGTCAAGCCACTGTCAATGTGAGAGAACTCGTGTCCAGCTTATAAGCCTATACTTGCATAAACCACAAGTGAAGATAAACAATCTTTGGACAACACCCACCAGTGGGACTCGAACCCAGAAAGCACAACTACCTTCCAGTAGCTGGCATAACTAGTATGCTTTAACCCACTACGCCATCAGACCTTACAAAAGAAGTAGATAGTTCGAGATATATATATCTCAAACATCTCTACCTCCCGAAGGCACCAGATGAGTGAGGGGTCAGTCTGCAATTTTCGTCAAGCCACTGTCAATGTGAGAGAACTCGTGTCCAGCTTATAAGCCTATACTTGCATAAACCACAAGTGAAGATAAACAATCTTTGGACAACACCCACCAGTGGGACTCGAACCCAGAAAGCACAACTACCTTCCAGTAGCTGGCATAACTAGTATGCTTTAACCCACTACGCCATCAGACCTTACAAAAGAAGTAGATAGTTCGAGATATATATATCTCAAACATCTCTACCTCCCGAAGGCACCAGATGAGTGAGGGGTCAGTCTGCAATTTTCGTCAAGCCACTGTCAATGTGAGAGAACTCGTGTCCAGCTTATAAGCCTATACTTGCATAAACCACAAGTGAAGATAAACAATCTTTGGACAACACCCACCAGTGGGACTCGAACCCAGAAAGCACAACTACCTTCCAGTAGCTGGCATAACTAGTATGCTTTAACCCACTACGCCATCAGACCTTACAAAAGAAGTAGATAGTTCGAGATATATATATCTCAAACATCTCTACCTCCCGAAGGCACCAGATGAGTGAGGGGTCAGTCTGCAATTTTCGTCAAGCCACTGTCAATGTGAGAGAACTCGTGTCCAGCTTATAAGCCTATACTTGCATAAACCACAAGTGAAGATAAACAATCTTTGGACAACACCCACCAGTGGGACTCGAACCCAGAAAGCACAACTACCTTCCAGTAGCTGGCATAACTAGTATGCTTTAACCCACTACGCCATCAGACCTTACAAAAGAAGTAGATAGTTCGAGATATATATATCTCAAACATCTCTGCCTCCCGAAGGCACCAGATGAGTGAGGGGTCAGTCTGCAATTTTCGTCAAGCCACTGTCAATGTGAGAGAACTCGTGTCCAGCTTATAAGCCTATACTTGCATAAACCACAAGTGAAGATAAACAATCTTTGGACAACACCCACCAGTGGGACTCGAACCCAGAAAGCACAACTACCTTCCAGTAGCTGGCATAACTAGTATGCTTTAACCCACTACGCCATCAGACCTTACAAAAGAAGTAGATAGTTCGAGATATATATATCTGAAACATCTCTACCTCCCGAAGGCACCAGATGAGTGAGGGGTCAGTCTGCAATTTTCGTCAAGCCACTGTCAATGTGAGAGAACTCGTGTCCAGCTTATAAGCCTATACTTGCATAAACCACAAGTGAAGATAAACAATCTTTGGACAACACCCACCAGTGGGACTCGAACCCAGAAAGCACAACTACCTTCCAGTAGCTGGCATAACTAGTATGCTTTAACCCACTACGCCATCAGACCTTACAAAAGAAGTAGATAGTTCGAGATATATATATCTCAAACATCTCTACCTCCCGAAGGCACCAGATGAGTGAGGGGTCAGTCTGCAATTTTCGTCAAGCCACTGTCAATGTGAGAGAACTCGTGTCCAGCTTATAAGCCTATACTTGCATAAACCACAAGTGAAGATAAACAATCTTTGGACAACACCCACCAGTGGGACTCGAACCCAGAAAGCACAACTACCTTCCAGTAGCTGGCATAACTAGTATGCTTTAACCCACTACGCCATCAGACCTTACAAAAGAAGTAGATAGTTCGAGATATATATATCTCAAACATCTCTACCTCCCGAAGGCACCAGATGAGTGAGGGGTCAGTCTGCAATTTTCGTCAAGCCACTGTCAATGTGAGAGAACTCGTGTCCAGCTTATAAGCCTATACTTGCATAAACCACAAGTGAAGATAAACAATCTTTGGACAACACCCACCAGTGGGACTCGAACCCAGAAAGCACAACTACCTTCCAGTAGCTGGCATAACTAGTATGCTTTAACCCACTACGCCATCAGACCTTACAAAAGAAGTAGATAGTTCGAGATATATATATCTCAAACATCTCTACCTCCCGAAGGCACCAGATGAGTGAGGGGTCAGTCTGCAATTTTCGTCAAGCCACTGTCAATGTGAGAGAACTCGTGTCCAGCTTATAAGCCTATACTTGCATAAACCACAAGTGAAGATAAACAATCTTTGGACAACACCCACCAGTGGGACTCGAACCCAGAAAGCACAACTACCTTCCAGTAGCTGGCATAACTAGAATGTTTTAACCCACTACGCCATCAGACCTTACAAAAGAAGTAGATAGTTCGAGATATATATATCTCAAACATCTCTACCTCCCGAAGGCACCAGATGAGTGAGGGGTCAGTCTGCAATTTTCGTCAAGCCACTGTCAATGTGAGAGAACTCGTGTCCAGCTTATAAGCCTATACTTGCATAAACCACAAGTGAAGATAAACAATCTTTGGACAACACCCACCAGTGGGACTCGAACCCAGAAAGCACAACTACCTTCCAGTAGCTGGCATAACTAGTATGCTTTAACCCACTACGCCATCAGACCTTACAAAAGAAGTAGATAGTTCGAGATATATATATCTCAAACATCTCTACCTCCCGAAGGCACCAGATGAGTGAGGGGTCAGTCTGCAATTTTCGTCAAGCCACTGTCAATGTGAGAGAACTCGTGTCCAGCTTATAAGCCTATACTTGCATAAACCACAAGTGAAGATAAACAATCTTTGGACAACACCCACCAGTGGGACTCGAACCCAGAAAGCACAACTACCTTCCAGTAGCTGGCATAACTAGTATGCTTTAACCCACTACGCCATCAGACCTTACAAAAGAAGTAGATAGTTCGAGATATATATATCTCAAACATCTCTACCTCCCGAAGGCACCAGATGAGTGAGGGGTCAGTCTGCAATTTTCGTCAAGCCACTGTCAATGTGAGAGAACTCGTGTCCAGCTTATAAGCCTATACTTGCATAAACCACAAGTGAAGATAAACAATCTTTGGACAACACCCACCAGTGGGACTCGAACCCAGAAAGCACAACTACCTTCCAGTAGCTGGCATAACTAGTATGCTTTAACCCACTACGCCATCAGACCTTACAAAAGAAGTAGATAGTTCGAGATATATATATCTCAAACATCTCTACCTCCCAAAGGCACCAGATGAGTGAGGGGTCAGTCTGCAATTTTCGTCAAGCCACTGTCAATGTGAGAGAACTCGTGTCCAGCTTATAAGCCTATACTTGCATAAACCACAAGTGAAGATAAACAATCTTTGGACAACACCCACCAGTGGGACTCGAACCCAGAAAGCACAACTACCTTCCAGTAGCTGGCATAACTAGTATGCTTTAACCCACTACGCCATCAGACCTTACAAAAGAAGTAGATAGTTCGAGATATATATATCTCAAACATCTCTACCTCCCGAAGGCACCAGATGAGTGAGGGGTCAGTCTGCAATTTTCGTCAAGCCACTGTCAATGTGAGAGAACTCGTGTCCAGCTTATAAGCCTATACTTGCATAAACCACAAGTGAAGATAAACAATCTTTGGACAACACCCACCAGTGGGACTCGAACCCAGAAAGCACAACTACCTTCCAGTAGCTGGCATAACTAGTATGCTTTAACCCACTACGCCATCAGACCTTACAAAAGAAGTAGATAGTTCGAGATATATATATCTCAAACATCTCTACCTCCCGAAGGCACCAGATGAGTGAGGGGTCAGTCTGCAATTTTCGTCAAGCCACTGTCAATGTGAGAGAACTCGTGTCCAGCTTATAAGCCTATACTTGCATAAACCACAAGTGAAGATAAACAATCTTTGGACAACACCCACCAGTGGGACTCGAACCCAGAAAGCACAACTACCTTCCAGTAGCTGGCATAACTAGTATGCTTTAACCCACTACGCCATCAGACCTTACAAAAGAAGTAGATAGTTCGAGATATATATATCTCAAACATCTCTACCTCCCGAAGGCACCAGATGAGTGAGGGGTCAGTCTGCAATTTTCGTCAAGCCACTGTCAATGTGAGAGAACTCGTGTCCAGCTTATAAGCCTATACTTGCATAAACCACAAGTGAAGATAAACAATCTTTGGACAACACCCACCAGTGGGACTCGAACCCAGAAAGCACAACTACCTTCCAGTAGCTGGCATAACTAGTATGCTTTAACCCACTACGCCATCAGACCTTACAAAAGAAGTAGATAGTTCGAGATATATATATCTCAAACATCTCTACCTCCCGAAGGCACCAGATGAGTGAGGGGTCAGTCTGCAATTTTCGTCAAGCCACTGTCAATGTGAGAGAACTCGTGTCCAGCTTATAAGCCTATACTTGCATAAACCACAAGTGAAGATAAACAATCTTTGGACAACACCCACCAGTGGGACTCGAACCCAGAAAGCACAACTACCTTCCAGTAGCTGGCATAACTAGTATGCTTTAACCCACTACGCCATCAGACCTTACAAAAGAAGTAGATAGTTCGAGATATATATATCTCAAACATCTCTACCTCCCGAAGGCACCAGATGAGTGAGGGGTCAGTCTGCAATTTTCGTCAAGCCACTGTCAATGTGAGAGAACTCGTGTCCAGCTTATAAGCCTATACTTGCATAAACCACAAGTGAAGATAAACAATCTTTGGACAACACCCACCAGTGGGACTCGAACCCAGAAAGCACAACTACCTTCCAGTAGCTGGCATAACTAGTATGCTTTAACCCACTACGCCATCAGACCTTACAAAAGAAGTAGATAGTTCGAGATATATATATCTCAAACATCTCTACCTCCCGAAGGCACCAGATGAGTGAGGGGTCAGTCTGCAATTTTCGTCAAGCCACTGTCAATGTGAGAGAACTCGTGTCCAGCTTATAAGCCTATACTTGCATAAACCACAAGTGAAGATAAACAATCTTTGGACAACACCCACCAGTGGGACTCGAACCCAGAAAGCACAACTACCTTCCAGTAGCTGGCATAACTAGTATGCTTTAACCCACTACGCCATCAGACCTTACAAAAGAAGTAGATAGTTCGAGATATATATATCTCAAACATCTCTACCTCCCGAAGGCACCAGATGAGTGAGGGGTCAGTCTGCAATTTTCGTCAAGCCACTGTCAATGTGAGAGAACTCGTGTCCAGCTTATAAGCCTATACTTGCATAAACCACAAGTGAAGATAAACAATCTTTGGACAACACCCACCAGTGGGACTCGAACCCAGAAAGCACAACTACCTTCCAGTAGCTGGCATAACTAGTATGCTTTAACCCACTACGCCATCAGACCTTACAAAAGAAGTAGATAGTTCGAGATATATATATCTCAAACATCTCTACCTCCCGAAGGCACCAGATGAGTGAGGGGTCAGTCTGCAATTTTCGTCAAGCCACTGTCAATGTGAGAGAACTCGTGTCCAGCTTATAAGCCTATACTTGCATAAACCACAAGTGAAGATAAACAATCTTTGGACAACACCCACCAGTGGGACTCGAACCCAGAAAGCACAACTACCTTCCAGTAGCTGGCATAACTAGTATGCTTTAACCCACTACGCCATCAGACCTTACAAAAGAAGTAGATAGTTCGAGATATATATATCTCAAACATCTCTACCTCCCGAAGGCACCAGATGAGTGAGGGGTCAGTCTGCAATTTTCGTCAAGCCACTGTCAATGTGAGAGAACTCGTGTCCAGCTTATAAGCCTATACTTGCATAAACCACATATGAAGATAAACAATCTTTGGACAACACCCACCAGTGGGACTCGAACCCAGAAAGCACAACTACCTTCCAGTAGCTGGCATAACTAGTATGCTTTAACCCACTACGCCATCAGACCTTACAAAAGAAGTAGATAGTTCGAGATATATATATCTCAAACATCTCTACCTCCCGAAGGCACCAGATGAGTGAGGGGTCAGTCTGCAATTTTCGTCAAGCCACTGTCAATGTGAGAGAACTCGTGTCCAGCTTAAAAGCCTATACTTGCATAAACCACAAGTGAAGATAAACAATCTTTGGACAACACCCACCAGTGGGACTCGAACCCAGAAAGCACAACTACCTTCCAGTAGCTGGCATAACTAGTATGCTTTAACCCACTACGCCATCAGACCTTACAAAAGAAGTAGATAGTTCGAGATATATATATCTCAAACATCTCTACCTCCCGAAGGCACCAGATGAGTGAGGGGTCAGTCTGCAATTTTCGTCAAGCCACTGTCAATGTGAGAGAACTCGTGTCCAGCTTATAAGCCTATACTTGCATAAACCACAAGTGAAGATAAACAATCTTTGGACAACACCCACCAGTGGGACTCGAACCCAGAAAGCACAACTACCTTCCAGTAGCTGGCATAACTAGTATGCTTTAACCCACTACGCCATCAGACCTTACAAAAGAAGTAGATAGTTCGAGATATATATATCTCAAACATCTCTACCTCCCGAAGGCACCAGATGAGTGAGGGGTCAGTCTGCAATTTTCGTCAAGCCACTGTCAATGTGAGAGAACTCGTGTCCAGCTTATAAGCCTATACTTGCATAAACCACAAGTGAAGATAAACAATCTTTGGACAACACCCACCAGTGGGACTCGAACCCAGAAAGCACAACTACCTTCCAGTAGCTGGCATAACTAGTATGCTTTAACCCACTACGCCATCAGACCTTACAAAAGAAGTAGATAGTTCGAGATATATATATCTCAAACATCTCTACCTCCCGAAGGCACCAGATGAGTGAGGGGTCAGTCTGCAATTTTCGTCAAGCCACTGTCAATGTGAGAGAACTCGTGTCCAGCTTATAAGCCTATACTTGCATAAACCACAAGTGAAGATAAACAATCTTTGGACAACACCCACCAGTGGGACTCGAACCCAGAAAGCACAACTACCTTCCAGTAGCTGGCATAACTAGTATGCTTTAACCCACTACGCCATCAGACCTTACAAAAGAAGTAGATAGTTCGAGATATATATATCTCAAACATCTCTACCTCCCGAAGGCACCAGATGAGTGAGGGGTCAGTCTGCAATTTTCGTCAAGCCACTGTCAATGTGAGAGAACTCGTGTCCAGCTTATAAGCCTATACTTGCATAAACCACAAGTGAAGATAAACAATCTTTGGACAACACCCACCAGTGGGACTCGAACCCAGAAAGCACAACTACCTTCCAGTAGCTGGCATAACTAGTATGCTTTAACCCACTACGCCATCAGACCTTACAAAAGAAGTAGATAGTTCGAGATATATATATCTCAAACATCTCTACCTCCCGAAGGCACCAGATGAGTGAGGGGTCAGTCTGCAATTTTCGTCAAGCCACTGTCAATGTGAGAGAACTCGTGTCCAGCTTATAAGCCTATACTTGCATAAACCACAAGTGAAGATAAACAATCTTTGGACAACACCCACCAGTGGGACTCGAACCCAGAAAGCACAACTACCTTCCAGTAGCTGGCATAACTAGTATGCTTTAACCCACTACGCCATCAGACCTTACAAAAGAAGTAGATAGTTCGAGATATATATATCTCAAACATCTCTACCTCCCGAAGGCACCAGATGAGTGAGGGGTCAGTCTGCAATTTTCGTCAAGCCACTGTCAATGTGAGAGAACTCGTGTCCAGCTTATAAGCCTATACTTGCATAAACCACAAGTGAAGATAAACAATCTTTGGACAACACCCACCAGTGGGACTCGAACCCAGAAAGCACAACTACCTTCCAGTAGCTGGCATAACTAGTATGCTTTAACCCACTACGCCATCAGACCTTACAAAAGAAGTAGATAGTTCGAGATATATATATCTCAAACATCTCTACCTCCCGAAGGCACCAGATGAGTGAGGGGTCAGTCTGCAATTTTCGTCAAGCCACTGTCAATGTGAGAGAACTCGTGTCCAGCTTATAAGCCTATACTTGCATAAACCACAAGTGAAGATAAACAATCTTTGGACAACACCCACCAGTGGGACTCGAACCCAGAAAGCACAACTACCTTCCAGTAGCTGGCATAACTAGTATGCTTTAACCCACTACGCCATCAGACCTTACAAAAGAAGTAGATAGTTCGAGATATATATATCTCAAACATCTCTACCTCCCGAAGGCACCAGATGAGTGAGGGGTCAGTCTGCAATTTTCGTCAAGCCACTGTCAATGTGAGAGAACTCGTGTCCAGCTTATAAGCCTATACTTGCATAAACCACAAGTGAAGATAAACAATCTTTGGACAACACCCACCAGTGGGACTCGAACCCAGAAAGCACAACTACCTTCCAGTAGCTGGCATAACTAGTATGCTTTAACCCACTACGCCATCAGACCTTACAAAAGAAGTAGATAGTTCGAGATATATATATCTCAAACATCTCTACCTCCCGAAGGCACCAGATGAGTGAGGGGTCAGTCTGCAATTTTCGTCAAGCCACTGTCAATGTGAGAGAACTCGTGTCCAGCTTATAAGCCTATACTTGCATAAACCACAAGTGAAGATAAACAATCTTTGGACAACACCCACCAGTGGGACTCGAACCCAGAAAGCACAACTACCTTCCAGTAGCTGGCATAACTAGTATGCTTTAACCCACTACGCCATCAGACCTTACAAAAGAAGTAGATAGTTCGAGATATATATATCTCAAACATCTCTACCTCCCGAAGGCACCAGATGAGTGAGGGGTCAGTCTGCAATTTTCGTCAAGCCACTGTCAATGTGAGAGAACTCGTGTCCAGCTTATAAGCCTATACTTGCATAAACCACAAGTGAAGATAAACAATCTTTGGACAACACCCACCAGTGGGACTCGAACCCAGAAAGCACAACTACCTTCCAGTAGCTGGCATAACTAGTATGCTTTAACCCACTACGCCATCAGACCTTACAAAAGAAGTAGATAGTTCGAGATATATATATCTCAAACATCTCTACCTCCCGAAGGCACCAGAT
Source organism: Procambarus clarkii (assembly GCF_040958095.1). Classification (NCBI taxonomy): domain Eukaryota; kingdom Metazoa; phylum Arthropoda; class Malacostraca; order Decapoda; family Cambaridae; genus Procambarus; species Procambarus clarkii. Next base: position 10,551,034 of record NC_091165.1, read on the forward strand.
GAGTGAGGGGTCAGTCTGCAATTTTCGTCAAGCCACTGTCAATGTGAGAGAACTCGTGTCCAGCTTATAAGCCTATACTTGCATAAACCACAAGTGAAGATAAACAATCTTTGGACAACACCCACCAGTGGGACTCGAACCCAGAAAGCACAACTACCTTCCAGTAGCTGGCATAACTAGTATGCTTTAACCCACTACGCCATCAGACCATACTTCTTTTGTAAGGTCTGATGGCGTAGTGGGTTAAAGCATACTAGTTATGCCAGCTACTGGAAGGTAGTTGTGCTTTCTGGGTTCGAGTCCCACTGGTGGGTGTTGTCCAAAGATTGTTTATCTTCACTTGTGGTTTATGCAAGTATAGGCTTATAAGCTGGACACGAGTTCTCTCACATTGACAGTGGCTTGACGAAAATTGCAGACTGACCCCTCACTCATCTGGTGCCTTCGGGAGGTAGAGATGTTTGAGATATATATATCTCGAACTATCTACTTCTTTTGTAAGGTCTGATGGCGTAGTGGGTTAAAGCATACTAGTTATGCCAGCTACTGGAAGGTAGTTGTGCTTTCTGGGTTCGAGTCCCACTGGTGGGTGTTGTCCAAAGATTGTTTATCTTCACTTGTGGTTTATGCAAGTATAGGCTTATAAGCTGGACACGAGTTCTCTCACATTGACAGTGGCTTGACGAAAATTGCAGACTGACCCCTCACTCATCTGGTGCCTTCGGGAGGTAGAGATGTTTGAGATATATATATCTCGAACTATCTACTTCTTTTGTAAGGTCTGATGGCGTAGTGGGTTAAAGCATACTAGTTATGCCAGCTACTGGAAGGTAGTTGTGCTTTCTGGGTTCGAGTCCCACTGGTGGGTGTTGTCCAAAGATTGTTTATCTTCACTTGTGGTTTATGCAAGTATAGGCTTATAAGCTGGACACGAGTTCTCTCACATTGACAGTGGCTTGACGAAAATTGCAGACTGACCCCTCACTCATCTGGTGCCTTCGGGAGGTAGAGATGTTTGAGATATATATATCTCGAACTATCTACTTCTTTTGTAAGGTCTGATGGCGTAGTGGGTTAAAGCATACTAGTTATGCCAGCTACTGGAAGGTAGTTGTGCTTTCTGGGTTCGAGTCCCACTGGTGGGTGTTGTCCAAAGATTGTTTATCTTCACTTGTGGTTTATGCAAGTATAGGCTTATAAGCTGGACACGAGTTCTCTCACATTGACAGTGGCTTGACGAAAATTGCAGACTGACCCCTCACTCATCTGGTGCCTTCGGGAGGTAGAGATGTTTGAGATATATATATCTCGAACTATCTACTTCTTTTGTAAGGTCTGATGGCGTAGTGGGTTAAAGCATACTAGTTATGCCAGCTACTGGAAGGTAGTTGTGCTTTCTGGGTTCGAGTCCCACTGGTGGGTGTTGTCCAAAGATTGTTTATCTTCACTTGTGGTTTATGCAAGTATAGGCTTATAAGCTGGACACGAGTTCTCTCACATTGACAGTGGCTTGACGAAAATTGCAGACTGACCCCTCACTCATCTGGTGCCTTCGGGAGGTAGAGATGTTTGAGATATATATATCTCGAACTATCTACTTCTTTTGTAAGGTCTGATGGCGTAGTGGGTTAAAGCATACTAGTTATGCCAGCTACTGGAAGGTAGTTGTGCTTTCTGGGTTCGAGTCCCACTGGTGGGTGTTGTCCAAAGATTGTTTATCTTCACTTGTGGTTTATGCAAGTATAGGCTTATAAGCTGGACACGAGTTCTCTCACATTGACAGTGGCTTGACGAAAATTGCAGACTGACCCCTCACTCATCTGGTGCCTTCGGGAGGTAGAGATGTTTGAGATATATATATCTCGAACTATCTACTTCTTTTGTAAGGTCTGATGGCGTAGTGGGTTAAAGCATACTAGTTATGCCAGCTACTGGAAGGTAGTTGTGCTTTCTGGGTTCGAGTCCCACTGGTGGGTGTTGTCCAAAGATTGTTTATCTTCACTTGTGGTTTATGCAAGTATAGGCTTATAAGCTGGACACGAGTTCTCTCACATTGACAGTGGCTTGACGAAAATTGCAGACTGACCCCTCACTCATCTGGTGCCTTCGGGAGGTAGAGATGTTTGAGATATATATATCTCGAACTATCTACTTCTTTTGTAAGGTCTGATGGCGTAGTGGGTTAAAGCATACTAGTTATGCCAGCTACTGGAAGGTAGTTGTGCTTTCTGGGTTCGAGTCCCACTGGTGGGTGTTGTCCAAAGATTGTTTATCTTCACTTGTGGTTTATGCAAGTATAGGCTTATAAGCTGGACACGAGTTCTCTCACATTGACAGTGCTTGACGAAAATTGCAGACTGACCCCTCACTCATCTGGTGCCTTCGGGAGGTAGAGATGTTTGAGATATATATATCTCGAACTATCTACTTCTTTTGTAAGGTCTGATGGCGTAGTGGGTTAAAGCATACTAGTTATGCCAGCTACTGGAAGGTAGTTGTGCTTTCTGGGTTCGAGTCCCACTGGTGGGTGTTGTCCAAAGATTGTTTATCTTCACTTGTGGTTTATGCAAGTATAGGCTTATAAGCTGGACACGAGTTCTCTCACATTGACAGTGGCTTGACGAAAATTGCAGACTGACCCCTCACTCATCTGGTGCCTTCGGGAGGTAGAGATGTTTGAGATATATATATCTCGAACTATCTACTTCTTTTGTAAGGTCTGATGGCGTAGTGGGTTAAAGCATACTAGTTATGCCAGCTACTGGAAGGTAGTTGTGCTTTCTGGGTTCGAGTCCCACTGGTGGGTGTTGTCCAAAGATTGTTTATCTTCACTTGTGGTTTATGCAAGTATAGGCTTATAAGCTGGACACGAGTTCTCTCACATTGACAGTGGCTTGACGAAAATTGCAGACTGACCCCTCACTCATCTGGTGCCTTCGGGAGGTAGAGATGTTTGAGATATATATATCTCGAACTATCTACTTCTTTTGTAAGGTCTGATGGCGTAGTGGGTTAAAGCATACTAGTTATGCCAGCTACTGGAAGGTAGTTGTGCTTTCTGGGTTCGAGTCCCACTGGTGGGTGTTGTCCAAAGATTGTTTATCTTCACTTGTGGTTTATGCAAGTATAGGCTTATAAGCTGGACACGAGTTCTCTCACATTGACAGTGGCTTGACGAAAATTGCAGACTGACCCCTCACTCATCTGTTGCCTTCGGGAGGTAGAGATGTTTGAGATATATATATCTCGAACTATCTACTTCTTTTGTAAGGTCTGATGGCGTAGTGGGTTAAAGCATACTAGTTATGCCAGCTACTGGAAGGTAGTTGTGCTTTCTGGGTTCGAGTCCCACTGGTGGGTGTTGTCCAAAGATTGTTTATCTTCACTTGTGGTTTATGCAAGTATAGGCTTATAAGCTGGACACGAGTTCTCTCACATTGACAGTGGCTTGACGAAAATTGCAGACTGACCCCTCACTCATCTGGTGCCTTCGGGAGGTAGAGATGTTTGAGATATATATATCTCGAACTATCTACTTCTTTTGTAAGGTCTGATGGCGTAGTGGGTTAAAGCATACTAGTTATGCCAGCTACTGGAAGGTAGTTGTGCTTTCTGGGTTCGAGTCCCACTGGTGGGTGTTGTCCAAAGATTGTTTATCTTCACTTGTGGTTTATGCAAGTATAGGCTTATAAGCTGGACACGAGTTCTCTCACATTGACAGTGGCTTGACGAAAATTGCAGACTGACCCCTCACTCATCTGGTGCCTTCGGGAGGTAGAGATGTTTGAGATATATATATCTCGAACTATCTACTTCTTTTGTAAGGTCTGATGGCGTAGTGGGTTAAAGCATACTAGTTATGCCAGCTACTGGAAGGTAGTTGTGCTTTCTGGGTTCGAGTCCCACTGGTGGGTGTTGTCCAAAGATTGTTTATCTTCACTTGTGGTTTATGCAAGTATAGGCTTATAAGCTGGACACGAGTTCTCTCACATTGACAGTGGCTTGACGAAAATTGCAGACTGACCCCTCACTCATCTGGTGCCTTCGGGAGGTAGAGATGTTTGAGATATATATATCTCGAACTATCTACTTCTTTTGTAAGGTCTGATGGCGTAGTGGGTTAAAGCATACTAGTTATGCCAGCTACTGGAAGGTAGTTGTGCTTTCTGGGTTTGAGTCCCACTGGTGGGTGTTGTCCAAAGATTGTTTATCTTCACTTGTGGTTTATGCAAGTATAGGCTTATAAGCTGGACACGAGTTCTCTCACATTGACAGTGGCTTGACGAAAATTGCAGACTGACCCCTCACTCATCTGGTGCCTTCGGGAGGTAGAGATGTTTGAGATATATATATCTCGAACTATCTACTTCTTTTGTAAGGTCTGATGGCGTAGTGGGTTAAAGCATACTAGTTATGCCAGCTACTGGAAGGTAGTTGTGCTTTCTGGGTTCGAGTCCCACTGGTGGGTGTTGTCCAAAGATTGTTTATCTTCACTTGTGGTTTATGCAAGTATAGGCTTATAAGCTGGACACGAGTTCTCTCACATTGACAGTGGCTTGACGAAAATTGCAGACTGACCCCTCACTCATCTGGTGCCTTCGGGAGGTAGAGATGTTTGAGATATATATATCTCGAACTATCTACTTCTTTTGTAAGGTCTGATGGCGTAGTGGGTTAAAGCATACTAGTTATGCCAGCTACTGGAAGGTAGTTGTGCTTTCTGGGTTCGAGTCCCACTGGTGGGTGTTGTCCAAAGATTGTTTATCTTCACTTGTGGTTTATGCAAGTATAGGCTTATAAGCTGGACACGAGTTCTCTCACATTGACAGTGGCTTGACGAAAATTGCAGACTGACCCCTCACTCATCTGGTGCCTTCGGGAGGTAGAGATGTTTGAGATATATATATCTCGAACTATCTACTTCTTTTGTAAGGTCTGATGGCGTAGTGGGTTAAAGCATACTAGTTATGCCAGCTACAGGAAGGTAGTTGTGCTTTCTGGGTTCGAGTCCCACTGGTGGGTGTTGTCCAAAGATTGTTTATCTTCACTTGTGGTTTATGCAAGTATAGGCTTATAAGCTGGACACGAGTTCTCTCACATTGACAGTGGCTTGACGAAAATTGCAGACTGACCCCTCACTCATCTGGTGCCTTCGGGAGGTAGAGATGTTTGAGATATATATATCTCGAACTATCTACTTCTTTTGTAAGGTCTGATGGCGTAGTGGGTTAAAGCATACTAGTTATGCCAGCTACTGGAAGGTAGTTGTGCTTTCTGGGTTCGAGTCCCACTGGTGGGTGTTGTCCAAAGATTGTTTATCTTCACTTGTGGTTTATGCAAGTATAGGCTTATAAGCTGGACACGAGTTCTCTCACATTGACAGTGGCTTGACGAAAATTGCAGACTGACCCCTCACTCATCTGGTGCCTTCGGGAGGTAGAGATGTTTGAGATATATATATCTCGAACTATCTACTTCTTTTGTAAGGTCTGATGGCGTAGTGGGTTAAAGCATACTAGTTATGCCAGCTACTGGAAGGTAGTTGTGCTTTCTGGGTTCGAGTCCCACTGGTGGGTGTTGTCCAAAGATTGTTTATCTTCACTTGTGGTTTATGCAAGTATAGGCTTATAAGCTGGACACGAGTTCTCTCACATTGACAGTGGCTTGACGAAAATTGCAGACTGACCCCTCACTCATCTGGTGCCTTCGGGAGGTAGAGATGTTTGAGATATATATATCTCGAACTATCAACTTCTTTTGTAAGGTCTGATGGCGTAGTGGGTTAAAGCATACTAGTTATGCCAGCTACTGGAAGGTAGTTGTGCTTTCTGGGTTCGAGTCCCACTGGTGGGTGTTGTCCAAAGATTGTTTATCTTCACTTGTGGTTTATGCAAGTATAGGCTTATAAGCTGGACACGAGTTCTCTCACATTGACAGTGGCTTGACGAAAATTGCAGACTGACCCCTCACTCATCTGGTGCCTTCGGGAGGTAGAGATGTTTGAGATATATATATCTCGAACTATCTACTTCTTTTGTAAGGTCTGATGGCGTAGTGGGTTAAAGCATACTAGTTATGCCAGCTACTGGAAGGTAGTTGTGCTTTCTGGGTTCGAGTCCCACTGGTGGGTGTTGTCCAAAGATTGTTTATCTTCACTTGTGGTTTATGCAAGTATAGGCTTATAAGCTGGACACGAGTTCTCTCACATTGACAGTGGCTTGACGAAAATTGCAGACTGACCCCTCACTCATCTGGTGCCTTCGGGAGGTAGAGATGTTTGAGATATATATATCTCGAACTATCTACTTCTTTTGTAAGGTCTGATGGCGTAGTGGGTTAAAGCATACTAGTTATGCCAGCTACTGGAAGGTAGTTGTGCTTTCTGGGTTCGAGTCCCACTGGTGGGTGTTGTCCAAAGATTGTTTATCTTCACTTGTGGTTTATGCAAGTATAGGCTTATAAGCTGGACACGAGTTCTCTCACATTGACAGTGGCTTGACGAAAATTGCAGACTGACCCCTCACTCATCTGGTGCCTTCGGGAGGTAGAGATGTTTGAGATATATATATCTCGAACTATCTACTTCTTTTGTAAGGTCTGATGGCGTAGTGGGTTAAAGCATACTAGTTATGCCAGCTACTGGAAGGTAGTTGTGCTTTCTGGGTTCGAGTCCCACTGGTGGGTGTTGTCCAAAGATTGTTTATCTTCACTTGTGGTTTATGCAAGTATAGGCTTATAAGCTGGACACGAGTTCTCTCACATTGACAGTGGCTTGACGAAAATTGCAGACTGACCCCTCACTCATCTGGTGCCTTCGGGAGGTAGAGATGTTTGAGATATATATATCTCGAACTATCTACTTCTTTTGTAAGGTCTGATGGCGTAGTGGGTTAAAGCATACTAGTTATGCCAGCTACTGGAAGGTAGTTGTGCTTTCTGGGTTCGAGTCCCACTGGTGGGTGTTGTCCAAAGATTGTTTATCTTCACTTGTGGTTTATGCAAGTATAGGCTTATAAGCTGGACACGAGTTCTCTCACATTGACAGTGGCTTGACGAAAATTGCAGACTGACCCCTCACTCATCTGGTGCCTTCGGGAGGTAGAGATGTTTGAGATATATATATCTCGAACTATCTACTTCTTTTGTAAGGTCTGATGGCGTAGTGGGTTAAAGCATACTAGTTATGCCAGCTACTGGAAGGTAGTTGTGCTTTCTGGGTTCGAGTCCCACTGGTGGGTGTTGTCCAAAGATTGTTTATCTTCACTTGTGGTTTATGCAAGTATAGGCTTATAAGCTGGACACGAGTTCTCTCACATTGACAGTGGCTTGACGAAAATTGCAGACTGACCCCTCACTCATCTGGTGCCTTCGGGAGGTAGAGATGTTTGAGATATATATATCTCGAACTATCTACTTCTTTTGTAAGGTCTGATGGCGTAGTGGGTTAAAGCATACTAGTTATGCCAGCTACTGGAAGGTAGTTGTGCTTTCTGGGTTCGAGTCCCACTGGTGGGTGTTGTCCAAAGATTGTTTATCTTCACTTGTGGTTTATGCAAGTATAGGCTTATAAGCTGGACACGAGTTCTCTCACATTGACAGTGGCTTGACGAAAATTGCAGACTGACCCCTCACTCATCTGGTGCCTTCGGGAGGTAGAGATGTTTGAGATATATATATCTCGAACTATCTACTTCTTTTGTAAGGTCTGATGGCGTAGTGGGTTAAAGCATACTAGTTATGCCAGCTACTGGAAGGTAGTTGTGCTTTCTGGGTTCGAGTCCCACTGGTGGGTGTTGTCCAAAGATTGTTTATCTTCACTTGTGGTTTATGCAAGTATAGGCTTATAAGCTGGACACGAGTTCTCTCACATTGACAGTGGCTTGACGAAAATTGCAGACTGACCCCTCACTCATCTGGTGCCTTCGGGAGGTAGAGATGTTTGAGATATATATATCTCGAACTATCTACTTCTTTTGTAAGGTCTGATGGCGTAGTGGGTTAAAGCATACTAGTTATGCCAGCTACTGGAAGGTAGTTGTGCTTTCTGGGTTCGAGTCCCACTGGTGGGTGTTGTCCAAAGATTGTTTATCTTCACTTGTGGTTTATGCAAGTATAGGCTTATAAGCTGGACACGAGTTCTCTCACATTGACAGTGGCTTGACGAAAATTGCAGACTGACCCCTCACTCATCTGGTGCCTTCGGGAGGTAGAGATGTTTGAGATATATATATCTCGAACTATCTACTTCTTTTGTAAGGTCTGATGGCGTAGTGGGTTAAAGCATACTAGTTATGCCAGCTACTGGAAGGTAGTTGTGCTTTCTGGGTTCGAGTCCCACTGGTGGGTGTTGTCCAAAGATTGTTTATCTTCACTTGTGGTTTATGCAAGTATAGGCTTATAAGCTGGACACGAGTTCTCTCACATTGACAGTGGCTTGACGAAAATTGCAGACTGACCCCTCACTCATCTGGTGCCTTCGGGAGGTAGAGATGTTTGAGATATATATATCTCGAACTATCTACTTCTTTTGTAAGGTCTGATGGCGTAGTGGGTTAAAGCATACTAGTTATGCCAGCTACTGGAAGGTAGTTGTGCTTTCTGGGTTCGAGTCCCACTGGTGGGTGTTGTCCAAAGATTGTTTATCTTCACTTGTGGTTTATGCAAGTATAGGCTTATATATATATATATATATATATATATATATATATATATATATATATATATATATATATATATATATATATATATATATATATATATAATATATGTCGTACCTAGTAGCCAGAACGCAATTCTCAGCCTACTATGCAAGGCCCAATTTGCCTAATAAGCCAAGTTTTCATGAATTAATGTTTTTTCGACAACCTAACCTACCTAACCTAACCTAACCTACCTTTTTCGGTTACCTAACCCAACCTAACCTATAAAGATAGGTTAGGTTAGGTAGGGTAGGTTAGGTTCGATCATATATCTACTTTAATTTTAACTACAAAAAAATAAAATTGACCTCATACATAATGAAATGGGTAGCTTTATCATTTCATAAGAAAAAAATTAGAGAAAGTATATTAATTCAGGAAAACTTGGCTTATTAGGCAAATCGGGTCTTGCATAGTAGGCTGAGAAGTGCGTTCTGGCTACTAGGTACGATATATATATATATATATATATATATATATATATATATATATATGTCGTACCTAGTAGCCAGAACGCACTTCTCTGCCTACTATGCAAGGCCCGATTTGCCTAATAAGCCAAGTTTTCATGAATTAATTGTTTTTCGACTACCTAACCTACCTAACCTAACCTAACCTAACTTTTTCGGCTACCTAACCTAACCTAACCTATAAAGATAGGTTAGGTTAGGTTAGGTAGGGTTGGTTAGGTTCGGTCATATATCTACGTTAATTTTAACTACAATAAAAAAAAATTGACCTCATACATAATGAAATGGGTAGCTTTATCTTTTCATAAGAAAAAAAATTGAGAAAATATATTAATTCAGGAAAACTTGGCTTATTAGGCAAATCGGGCCTTGCATAGTAGGCTGAGAAGTGCGTTCTGGCTACTAGGTACGACATATATATATATATATATATATATATATATATATATATATATATATATATATATATTTATATATATATATATATATATATATATATATATATATATATATATATGTATATATATATATATATGTATATATATATATATATATATATATGTATATATATGTTTCATTGAATATGACCGCATATTCTGTATTTATTATTTTCTGGTTTAGGGCTTCTATCCCTCTAACTATTTTCTTAGCATCAGGGCTTAATTGAAATAGGAGTTCTCCAAAACTCATTTTCGTACTCTTAAGGTGAAGAAAAGAAGTGATTTACTATAGAGTGTATTACACTTATTTTTATAATTTGCACGACGTTTCGAACCTCCATGGTTCATTCTCAAGTGAACAGATCTTACAATACTAGTTGATTTTATACCCGCATTAGGTCAGGTGATAATACAATGAAGGTGAAAAACATGGGGGATACATAAGGGATAAATGTGAGGTGAAACATAGAGGCTGCAGAAGGCGTATTGGCCCATACGAGGCATCTCCTATCTAAACACAAAGATTAATCCAGTGTAATTGGCCTGTTATGTTGGTCTTCTGTGTTGGCATCGATATGTTCTTGTCTTGTCCTTACTCTCATGGTGGGTAGAGTAAATAGTTCCGTGATTTGGGTGTTCATGGTAGGTCGCTCTATTCTTATGTGAATTGCCTCAAGAATTTGTAATCTTCTTGAATCTTGGGTTTTGTCTATTATGCAAGTATTCTTGTTCAACATTTCTCTTGTTAACAACATTTCAACATTTCTCTTGTTAACAACATTCTTGTTCAACATTTCTCTTGTTAACAAGAGAAATGTTGAACAAGAATACTTGCATAATAGACAAAACCCAAGATTCAAGAAGATTACAAATTCTTGAGGCAATTCACATAAGAATAGAGCGACCTACCATGAACACCCAAATCACGGAACTATTTACTCTACCCACCATGAGAGTAAGGACAAGACAAGAACATATCGATGCCAACACAGAAGACAATGTCCAACATAACAGGCCAATTACACTGGATTAATCTTTGTGTTTAGATAGGAGATGCCTCGTATGGGCCAATACGCCTTCTGCAGCCTCTATGTTTCACCTCACATTTATCCCTTATGTATCCCCCATGTTTTTCACCTTCATTGTATTATCACCTGACCTAATGCGGGTATAAAATCAACTAGTATTGTAAGATCTGTTCACTTGAGAATGAACCATGGAGGTTCGAAACGTCGTGCAAATTATAAAAATAAGTGTAATACACTCTATAGTAAATCACTTCTTTTCTTCACCTTAAGAGTACGAAAATGAGTTTTGGAGAACTCCTATTTCAATTAAGCCCTGATGCTAAGAAAATAGTTAGAGGGATAGAAGCCCTAAACCAGAAAATAATAAATACAGAATATGCGGTCATATTCAATGAAACATGTTTGAAAGAAAACCTGCTGCCAGTATACACCAGTATATATATGTATACATATATATATATATATATATATTTTTTTTTTTTTTTTTAAGTTTGTGAGGGTACCACCTCTGGTGCCAATGTGGGGACCCATAGCCTCGGAGAAGAAAATAAAAAGTATTCAGAGGAGACCTTGTGGTTTCTCACTGAACACTAATATTATCTTCTCCTACCACCCCCATTCTTTTGTATGTACACATATATATTTACTTTATTTGAACTTTGTTACAAAAAAGGAGTTACATATGGGTTACAAAGATGGTTATCATAGGTTGTCGAGTTCCTCCAGCTCCTCAGATGGCGGGCAGGAACCCTGGAACCAGTGCGCATTTCCCTTCTGTATCGCCACACTGAGGCGCTGGAAAAGAAAGCTTGCAGCTCTTGGGTCCCTTGTTGTTTCAATGAGCCTAGAACCCAGTTCCTTCAAAAAACTGGTAGCACTTTTACCCTAGGCGCCGAGTGTCTCAGAAGCAATGGGGACAAAATTGTAGTGGTGATCCAGTTCTCTATACTTACGGGATTTGGCCGCTTCCCTGTGGGTGGCAGCGCCACCTGGTTGTGCAACACTGAGGTTAATGTAGGTGTTAGCCAGGGTTGATACGCACGTGTAGTCCCATACCAACTGCTTGCCATTCTTCCAGGGGTTCACTGTGATACCATCCGGGCGACGAATAAGAGCATCAGAGTTACGGGGTGTTAGGTAACGGGGCTCTCTTTCAGCTGGGCATCCAGCTGTGGTGAGGCTCTTCTTGATGATGTCGTTAACTTCACTGTGCCTCGAGTGCCATCCCCCTGTGCTTTGGCAGAGTAGGCCATGGTGGCCGTACCTGTCAGCCACCACCTCGCCGCAAATACACCTATATCTGGTGTGGATTGGGGCAGCAAGGCGGAGGGCCACAGCAATTCGGAGGGCGTGGGGTGTGAGACGCGTGCCAGTTGCCGACATTGGGGTTGCTAACAGAAAATCCCCTGCATGTGGTGCTGCTACTGCTGTGAGGCGAGCAATGTCGTGTTGTGTTGTTGCAGCACCCAGGCACTCTGCAGCAACTTGGTCTACAATAGGGCCATCCCAGCTGGATTGCTTGTGGGCTTTTGGGGATGGTGGTTGAGGTGATTGGCCTGCACGAGCGGCCCAATCTGTGGCACAGCGTGTAAAATTGGGATCATGTACACCTGCCAGTTGATGTAAGTGGGCAGGTAGAATTTACTTCACAAGGTCGTCGGATGCTGATAAGGAGGACAGGAAGGCTGGAACAGCGATTTGCGTTGCTGTTCGAACTCCGAGGCCCCCAAGTCTTACGGGAAGAGAGGCTTGTTTCCACTGTAGGTCATCGACAGAGAGGTTAAGGGCTTTTTCTAGCATTGATTTCAGTAACCGATCATACTCACTTTGTTTCTGGCTACTGTAAGATGGTGAACACCTCAGAAAGTAGGTTAACCTGGGGAGGGACAGACATCTGGTGATGAGGTAGAGTGCATCATGAGCATGATGCACTCTTTATATATTCTGATATATATATATATATATATATATATATATATATATATATATATATATATATATATATATATATATATATATATATATATATATATATATATATATATATATATATATATATATCGTACCTAGTAGCCAGAACGCACTTCTCAGCCTACTATGCATGGCCCGATTTGCCTAATAAGCCAAGTTTTCCTGAATTAATATATTTTTTCTATTTTTTTGCTTATGAAATGATAAAGCTACCCATTTCATTATGTATGAGGTAAAAAAATTTTTATTGGAGTTAAAATTAACGTACATATATGACCGAACCTAACCAACCCTCGTGTGGGGCCTCGTAGCCTGGTGGATAGCACGCAGGACTCGTAATTCTGTGGCGCGGGTTCTATTCCCGCACGAGGCAGAAACAAATGGGCAAAGTTTCTTTCACCCTGAATGCCCCTGTTACCTAGCAGTAAATAGGTACCTGGGAGTTAGTCAGCTGTCACGGGCTGCTTCCTGGGGGTGGAGGTCTGGTCGAGGACCGGGCCGCGGGGACACTAAAGCCCCGAAATCATCTCAAGATAACCCTACCTAACCTATCTTTATACTTTAGGTTAGGTAGCCGAAAAAGTTAGGTTAGGTTAGGTAGGTTAGGTAGTCGAAAAACAATTAATTCGTGAAAACTTGGCTTATTAGGCAAATCGGGCCTTGCATAGTAGGCTGAGAAGTGCATTCTGGCTATTAGGTACGACACATATATATGTCGTACATATATATATATATATATATATATATATATATATATATATATATATATATATATATATATATATATATATAAATATAACCAAATATAACCATATATATATAAATATATATTATTAAATATGACCGAAAAAGTAAGATTAATAATTCTAACATGAATTTTCTCGATCTTTCGTACGTTTCTGTTCACTGTTGGTGGTAATTCAAAAATCAATTCTCCAAAATTCATTTTTATTTCTAGGCTGACGCTACACTTGAGCGCGTTTCGTAAAACTTATTACATTTTCAAAGACTTTAGCTTACACATACACAACTGAATAGAACTTACACATCTTCGATTTGTTTATATCTACATTTGAGTGAGGTGGTATTAATAAGGTATTAAATTCCTAAACACAAGACAGAACACGAAACAATGGGTATTGAATTGAAGTGATTTGTAGAAAGCCTATTGGTCCATATTTCTTGATGCTTCTATATTGGAGCGGAGTCTTGAGGTGGGTAGAATATAGTTGTGCAATAATTGGCTGTTGATTGCTGGTGTTGACTTCTTGATGTGTAGAGCCTCGCAGACGTCAAGCCGCCTGCTATCGCTGTATCTATCGATGATTTCTGTGTTGTTTACTAGGATTACTCTGGCGATGGTTTGGTTGTAGGAAGAGATTATATGTTCCTTAATGGAGCCCTGATGCTTATGCATCGTTAAACGCCTAGAAAGAGATGTTGTTGTCTTGCCTATATACTGTTTTTTTTGGAGCTTACAGTCCCCAAGAGGGCATTTGAAGGCATACACGACGTTGGTCTCTTTTAAAGCGTTCTGCTTTGTGTCTGGAGAGTTTCTCATGAGTAGGCTGGCCGTTTTTCTGGTTTTATAGTAAATCGTCAGTTGTATCATCTGATTTTTGTCTGTAGGGATAACGTTTCTATTAAAAATATCTTTCAGGACCCTTTCCTCCGTTTTATGAGCTGTTGAAAAAAGTTCCTGTAAAATTGTCTAATAGGGGGTATAGGTGTTGTGTTGGTTGTCTCTTCAGAGGTTGCATGGCGTTTCACTTTCCTTCTTATGATGTCTTCGACGAAACCATTGGAGAAGCCGTTGTTGACTAGGACCTGCCTTACCCTACAGAGTTCTTCGTCGACTTGCTTCCATTTTGAGCTGTGGCTGAGAGCACGGTCGACATAAGCGTTAACAACACTCCTCTTGTACCTGTCTGGGCAGTCGCTGTTGGCATTTAGGCACATTCCTATGTTCGTTTCCTTAGTGTAGACTGCAGTGTGGAAACCTCCGCTCTTTTCCATGACTGTTACATCTAGAAAGGGCAGCTTTCCATCCTTTTCCATCTCGTAGGTGAAACGCAGCACGGAACTCCGCTCAAATGCCTCCTTCAACTCCTGCAGATGTCTGACATCAGGTACCTGTGTAAAAATGTCGTCAACATACCTGCAGTATATGGCCGGTTTCATGTTCATGTTGACTAAGACTTTTTGCTCGATCGTACCCATGTAGAAGTTTGCAAACAGGACACCTAGGGGAGAACCCATGGCGACCCCATCTACTTGCTTATACATGTGCCCATCCGGGCTCAAGAAGGGTGCCTCTTTAGTACAAGCTTGGAGTAGTTTCCTTAGGATATTTTCTGGTATGTCAAGAGGAATACAGGCTGGATCACGATACACTCTGTCGGTTATCATCCCGATTGTCTCGTCCACTGGTACGTTAGTGAACAGCGATTCTACATCCAACGAGGCTCTTATCCCTGTGGCCCGTGTGCCCCGCAGTAAGTCAACAAATTCCTTTGGAGACTTCAGGCTGAAGGCGCAAGGAACATAAGGAATCAGCAGGCCGTTGAATTGCTTCGCCAGTCTGTACGTGGGTGTGGGTATCTGACTAATGATTGGCCGAAGTTGGTTTCCAGGCTTGTGTATCTTGACATTTCCATACGCATATCCAGGTTTATATTCCCCAATGATCTTTGGCAGGTGGAGTCCGGATTTCTTGGCGTTCACAGTTTCGATCAGTTTGTTGACCTTTGCTTTCAATTCGGCTGTAGTGTCCTTCGTTACCCTTTGGAACTTAGTTTGGTCAGAGAGTATGAGGTTCATTTTCGCCAGATATTCGTCTTTTTTAAGAATGACATATATTGGCGACTTGTCACCTCTCCTGACAACTATCTCCTTGTTCTCACGAAGGCTTTTAGCTGCCGCTTTGAGCTCGGGGGACAGTATGGTGCTTCTGTAATTGCCTCGATTCTTTCCTCCTTCTGCAATAAGTTCTGCTTGTAAGGTATCTTTGGTAGTGACCTTCTTTTGTGTCTCGAGGTCGAATATGTCGTCCAACAGAATTTCCAACTCTACTTTCCGGGCCATCTCACTCGGTCTGGACATAACGTGACAGTTTATGCCCAGATTTAGGAGAGTGACTTGGTCCTCAGTGAGGTTAATTCCTGCAAGGTTCAGGAAGCCATCTCTTGATCGTGGAATTGCCATAGGTCCTCCATATAATGTTGTTAGTTTCTTAGTTAGTTTCACCTCAAGACTCCGCTCCAATATAGAAGCATCAAGAAATATGGACCAATAGGCTTTCTACAATCACTTCTATTCAATACCCATTCTTTCATGTTCTGGCTTGTGTTGATGAAATTAATACCTTATTAAATACCATTTCACCCCATCCACCTCACTCAAATGTAGATATAAACAAAATCGGAGATGTGTAAGTTCTATTCAGTTGTGTATGTGTTAACTAAAGTCTTTGAAAATGTAATAAGTTTTACGAAACGCGCTCAAGTGTCGCGTCAGACTAGAAATAAAAATGAATTTTGGAGAATTGATTTTTGAATTACCTCCAACAGTGAAAAGAAATGTACGAAAGATTGAGAAAATTCGTGTTAGAATTATTAATTTTACTTTTTCGGTCATATTTAATAATATATATATATATATATATATATATATATATATATATATATATATATATATATATATATATATATATATATATATATATATGTCGTACCTAGTAGCCAGAATGCACTTCTCAGCCTACTATGCAATGCCCGATTTGCCTAATAAGCCAACTTTTCATGAATTAATTGTTTTTCGACGACCTAACCTACCTAACCTAACCTAACCTAACTTTTTCGGCTACCTAGCCTAACCTAACCTATAAAGATAGGTTAGGTTAGGTTAGGTAGGGTTGGTTAGGTTCGGTCATATATCTACGTTAATTTTAACTCCAATAAAAAAAAATTGACCTCATACATAATGAAATGGGTAGCTTTATCATTTCATAAGAAAAAAATTAGAGAAAATATATCAATTCAGTAAAACTTGGCTTATTAGGCAAATCGGGCCTTGCATAGTAGGCTGAGAAGTGCGTTCTGGCTACTAGGTACGACATATATATATATATATATATATATATATATATATATATATATATATATATATATATATATATATATATATATATATATATATATATATATATATCTCAGCCTACTATGCAAGGCCCGATTTGCCTAATAAGCCCAGTTTTCATGAATTAATTGTTTTTCGACTCCCTAACCTACCTAACCTAACCTAACCTAACTTTTTCGGCTACCTAACCTAACCTAACCTATAAAGATAGGTTAGGTTAGGGTAGGTAGGGTTGGTTAGGTTCGTTCTTATATCTACGTTAATTTTAACTCCAATAAACAAAAATTGACCTCATACATAATGAAATGAGTATCTTTATCATTTCATAAGAAAAAAATTAGAGAAAATATATTAATTCAGGAAAACTTGGCTTATTAGGCAAATCGGGCCTTGCATAGTAGGCTGAGAAGTGAGTTCTGGCTACTAGGTATGACATATATATATATATATATATATATATATATATATATATATATATATATATATATATATATATATATATATATATATATATATATATATATATATATATATATATATGTCGTACCTAGTAGCCAGAACGCACTTCTTAGCCTACTATGCCATGCCCGATTTGCCTAATAAGCCAAGTTTTCATGAAATAATTGTTTTTCGACTACCTAACCTAACCTAACCTAACTTTTTCGGCTACCTAACCTAACCTAACCTATAAAGATAGGTTAGGTTAGGTTAGGTAGGGTTGGTTAGGTTCGATCATATATCTACGTTAATTTTAACTCCAAAAAAAAATTATTGACCTCATACATAATGAAATGGGTAGCTTCATTATTTCGTAAGAAAAAAATTAGAGAAAATATATTAATTCAGGAAAACTTGGCTTATTAGGCAAATCGGGCCATGCATATTAGGCTGAGAAGTGCGTTCTGGCTACTAGGTACGACATATATATATATATATATATATATATATATATATATATATATATATATATATATATATATATATATATATATATATATATATATATATATATATGCGAACAAGCCTGAATGGTCCCCAGGACAATATGCAACTGAAAACTCACACCCCAGAAGTGACTCGAACCCATACTCCCAGGAACAACGCAATTGGTATGTACAAGACGCCTTAATCCACTTGACCATCACGACCGGACATAATGAGGTGATAGCCGAGGCTATTTGAATCACCCCACCGCCGGCACTCGGATAGTAATCTTGGGCATAGCATTTTACCAAATCACCTCATTCTTTGGGGCACACGCGAGGAACACAAATGCGAACAAGCCTGAATGGTCCCCAGGACAATATGCAACTGAAAACTCACACCCCAGAAGTGACTCGAACCCATACTCCCAGGAGCAACGCAACTGGTATGTACAAGACGCCTTAATCCACTTGACCATCACGACCGGACATAATGAGGTGATAGCCGAGGCTATTTGAACCACCCCACCGCCGGCACTCGCATAGTAATCTTGGGCATAGCATTTTACCAAATCACCTCATTCTTTGGGGCACACGTGAGGAACACAAATGCGAACAAGCCTCAATGGTCCCCAGGACAATATGCAACTGAAAACTCACCCCAGAAGTGACTCGAACCCATACTCCCAGGAGCAACGCAACTGGTATGTACAAGACGCCTTCATCCACTTGACCATCACGACCGGACATAATGAGGTGATAGCCGAGGCTATTTGAACCACCCCACCGCTGGCACTCGCATAGTAATCTTGGGCATAGCATTTTACCAAATCACCTCATTCTTTGGGGCACACGTGAGGAACACAAATGCGAACAAGCCTGAATGGTCCCCAGGACAATATGCAACTGATAACTCACACCCCAGAAGTGACTCGAACCCATGCTCCCAGGAGCAACGCAACTGGTATGTACAAGACGCCTTAATCCACTTGACCATCACGACCGGACATAATGAGGTGATAGCCGAGGCTATTTGAACCACCCCACCGCCGGCACTCGGATAGTAATCTTGGGCATAGCATTTTACCAAATCACCTCATTCTTTGGGGCACACGTGAGGAACACAAATGCGAACAAGCCTGAATGGTCCCCAGGACAATATGCAACTGAAAACTCACACCCCAGAAGTGACTTGAACCCATACTCCCAGGAGCAACGCAACTGGTATGTACAAGACGCCTTAATCCTCTTGACCATCACGACCGGACATAATTGGGAGAGAGCGTCTGTGTTCTCACTCGTCTTTGGCTATAAAGGCCGGCTGGAGATTGACTGGGATACTCTCCTGGCGAACAGTGGCGCCGCGAGGATTGAGTGAAGACCCGCAGGGCTACGATGAGTAACAGTTATCGCTAATACTACTGGGTGGTGTCTATGTAGAGAGAGAGACACCCCGTCATTGGCGACCGTTGACAGGATATCAAGTGCAGACATTTATACTTACAACTATGGTAAACTCCGACATTGGCGATCTTGCCAGGTGTCCGGGTGAAAGAGCTTGTGTATACTGTTACTCGCCCCTCGTATTCCCCGACATTATCGACCTCGCCAGGGTAACGATCAGGATATCGATTAGGATAACGATTAAGGTTGCGATTGTGGTACTTTACAGTGGTATTAGGTACAGGTACAGGTTATCACTCATAGCAAAAGATGGAGGATGAGTAGGTAGCAAGGTTCATTGACACAAGGAATGAGCAGGTGCTGGAGGATTGCACCAAGGCACAGCTGCAATCGATAGCCGACCACTTTGGGATAAAATTGAGATCTTCCAAAGTGGGAGAGAGGAGACTGGAGATCATGGCACAGCTCAGGGCCCGTGATGAGGCTTTGGGGGAGGAACGGCCACAGACACCTGCCAGTGTGGGAGAGAACTTGAGCATTGGTGGAAGCAGCAGGGGATCCAGCGGCAGCAGGCGCATCGTCAAGCTGGAGATATTGAAGCTGCAGCTGGAAGCACAGCTGAAGCGAGAAGAACGAGAGGCACAGCTGCGCAGAGAAGAACGAGAGGCACAGCTGCGCAGAAAACAGCGAGACGCACAGCTGTGCAAGGGAGAGCGTGAGCACGAGGCACAGCTGAGGCGTGAAGAAGCACAGCTGAGACGAGAGGAGCGCGAGCTGGAAGCTAAGCTGAAACAGCAAGAGGTTGAAGCTAACAAAGAGGCTGAGCTGAAGCGAGCTGAGCTAGGGCTAGTCCCACCTGCCCCTCCACAGCAGGAAGACCACCGAGTGAGAGAGCGAGACTTGCCGGTGTTCGTGCCTAATGAAGCTGAGGGCTTCTTCGACCACTTCGAGAGGGTCGCTACATTGAAGAAGTGGCCGAGAGCAGAGTGGGCGGAGCTGGTTCAGAGTAAGCTCACCGGCGAAGCTCGTGAAGCCTACTACATGCTCGACCTCAGGGAGTGCCCCAACTACGCTGCTGTAAAGAGAGCTGTGCTTCACTCTTTCAAGCTAATGCCGGAATGTTACAGGAAGAGATTCAGGGAATGTATCCGTTCACCAGGAAAATCTTATGCGGAGACGGCGAGGGACATGGAGAGAAAGTTCCTGAAGTGGCTGGAATCCGAAGGAGCGAAGTCGGCTGAGGATGTCAAGAGGCTGATGGTCGTGGAGAAGTTTATGTCCGTGCTCTCCCCTGAGATCAGGGTTAGAGTAAAGGAGGCGGACATAAAGGACCTGAAGGCCGCGGCCGACAGAGCTAACATGCTGGAAGTAGCCTTACGACCACGCCGAGAGGGACAGCACCGACTGCCCGTATACTCCAGATATAGTAGAAGTTATAGAAGGACGGACGGATCGAGGACGGGAGCGAGTTCTCCCAAGTCCCACCTCTCGAGTGGAAACAGTAGAGGATCAAAGAGTGGTGTTGAGCCGGTAAAGAAGTCCCAAGCTGAGAGCTCAGGAGCTGTTGCTGCGACGAAGGAGACGACGGATGGCGCGAGGAAGACCCACAGAGCGACGGCTTCTGGAGGCGTTGCTAGGGCGAGCGGTGGTGGAAGGTCACCGCCGGGGAAGTTCCACTGCTACAATTGTGGGCGAGTCGGACACTTCTCGCGGGAATGCAGACGCCCTAAGCAGCGGGGGAACGTTGCTTTCGTGAGGGTCGAGGACCAGATGGTCGAGAGGGTGCAGGATGGACCCGTACTGAGTGGGGGAGCAAAGAGTTCACCCATTCGTGTGTGAGGGAACCGTAAGGATGGGGGATGCAGACCCCATTCCGGTGAAGATATTGAGAGACACTGGGGCAGATTTTACCCTGGTGAGTAGGACCCTGTTCCCCGAGGGTTACGAGAGTACCAGTGTGGGGGTGGCTGTTGTGACCACTGTGGGAGGCCCAGTGAGGATGCCCCTACACCAGGTGACTCTGAATTCTGATTATGGCTGCCGAGACCCTAGTGGTGGGGGGTCTGTGCATCAATGCCCAAGATGGAGGCACAAGTCATCCTTGGAAATGACGCATGTGCAGGATGTGTCCTCCCTAACCTCGTGAAGGGCAAGGAGTGCTTGGAGCACTATAAAGAGAAAGGCAGAGTGTTAGACGCCTGTGTGGACGAGAAGGGAATCGCCGCGGTGGCGTTCCCTGTGTGCGCCGTGATTCCAAGGCGGTGCGACGAACACGGGGGGAGTGGATCTGATAGGGCTGAATAGGAGTCGTCCGACAGCCTGGGAATCGATCACCTCTTCATGGAACCCAGAGAACGATTGGAGGGCGAAGGCAGCCTGGATGGTGAGTTACAGGTGACCCTCGCCAGTTCTCTTGGGGTGGACCGCACTCGTCTTGGAGAGTTGCAGCAGATAGAGTTCCCCGAATTGATTCAAGAGGCCAAAGGAGGACGTGTTGGTCCTGAGAGGGTCACTCATTTTCATCTGCAGGATGAGATGCTGATGAGACAATGAAGGCCTCTGAGAATGGAGGCCGGAGAAGAATCATTAGGTATAAGGCACCAGGTAGTGTTGCCGGCCCAGTGCAGAGCGGCAGTGCTGGATCTGTCGCACTCTGTAGACTGTGCAGGTCACCTGGGGGTGACCAAGACGTTGCGTAAGATCAGGGATCATTTCTACTGGCCAGGTATGGACGCCGATGTGAGGCGTTATTGTAAGACGTGCTTACCTTGCCAGAGGGCAGGGAAGAGCCAACCCGCGATACCAAAGGCCCCGTTAGTCCCGGTTCCTGCGTTTGGGCCTGCATTTGAGCGTCTGTTGGTCGACGGGGTGGGACCGTTGCCACGGACGAAGCGAGGAAATACCTACCTGATGACAATCATGTGTGCGTCAACGAGATTTCCGGAAGCTGTCCCGATGCGGCTTTTGACGTCGAGAGAAGTAACCTGGCAGCTGCAACGATTTTTCTCGTGGGTGGGAATGCCCAGGGAAATTCAGACGGACTGTGGAAGTATATTCCAGTCCAAATGGTTCAGACAGACCGTGACAAGTTGGGGAGTGACTCAGATTCGGTCGTCGCCCTACCGACCGCAGTCGCAAGGGGCGATCGAAAGATTTCACTCCACCTTGAAGACCGTTCTGTGCAGAGCAGGGAGCTGAGTGGGATGAGGCAGGATACCCTGTGTTGTTTGCCATACGTAACGCAGTGGTAGAATCGTTAGGCTTCTCACCGTTCCAGCTGGTGCATGGACATGAGGTGCGAAGTCCTCTGTCCATGCTGAAGGAACAATGGACACCAGGAGTAACCGTGGGGACGGTCAACGAGTACGTTCGGAAGTTCAAGGAGCGTCTCACTTTAGCAAAGGAACTAGCAGGAAAACATTTGAAGGAGGCGCAGCGTAAGATGACGGAATGGTATGACAAGAAAGCTACGCCGAGAGAGTTCCAGGTTGGGTCCCAGGTGATGGTATTGCTGCCGGGGAAGAGCCGAGTGACCGAGTCACGATTGAAGGGACCGTACGAGGTGCTACGGCGGTTGGGTCCTGTAACGTATGAAATTGGTAAGCCGGATAGACCCCGCAAGACACAGGTGTGTCATGTTGACCGCCTGAAGCCTTTTTTCCCTGAGGAAGGAGGAGCCGCCGAGCAGGGCGGAACGATGGCTCGAGACCCCCAGCAGAAGATGATTTTGTGCATGCAAGTGGACCAGGAACTTCCAGAGGAGGAAGGAAAGTGGTCCAGGGCGGACGGCACCCATCTCACCAATTCGGAGAGTTGGAAAAGAGAAAATGCCTCTCTCTTTACCGACGTGCCCCGACGACACAAGAGTGTAACGCAGGGACGTTATGAGGGACGCCAGGCCCGTCAAGCAGAGCGCTTATAGGGTAAGCCCAGAGAAGCGAGAGCCGATGAGGAAGGAGGTAGAGTACCTCCTTGAGAACGACCTTGCAGAGCCTAGCAACAGTGAGTGGAGTTCCCCCATGCATGTTAGTGAAGAAAAGCAATGGTACATTCCGCTTTTGTACAGACTACAGAAAGGTGAACTCCATCACTGTGGCAGATTTCCACCCCATGCCAAGGGTGAGTGATTGCATCGACCAGGTGGGTAGAGCAAGATATGTATCCAAGGTCGATCTGCTCAAGGGGTACTACCAGACCTCATTGACTCCCGAGGCCAGGAAGATATCTGCTTTCGTAACACCGGACGGGCTTTACCAGTACAAAGTGTTTCCCTTCGGAATGAAAAACAGCAGTAGTTGTTTCCAGCGCATGATGAATAAGCTGCTGAGGGGAGCCGAAGGCTACATCGATGACATCGTAGTGTAGGCCGACGATTGGAAGACACACCTGGAGATACTCAGAGAATTGTTCAGGAGGCTAGAGGAGGCTAGAGGATCAGGTATCCAAAGGATACCTGATGAACCAGGCTGTGACTCATACGTCAGGCTGCGAGCAGCCGCGTCCAACAGCCTGGTTGATCAGTCCAGCAACCAGGAGGCCTGGTCGACGACCGGGCCGCGGGGACGCTAAGCCCCGGAAGCACCTCAAGGTAACCTCAAGGTAAGGTATGCTAACTTAACCGAGAACCTAGCCAAGAGAGTTTGGGAAGGCCCACTTAGAGTACCTAGGCTTCGTCATCGGCCAAGGAGAAGTAACCCCTGTAGATCAAAAAGTGTCAGCCATTAGGGAGTACCCAGTGCCCAGGACACGTAAGGAGTTGTTGAGGTATCTTGGGATGATAGGATACTATCGTGGGTTCTGCAAGAACTTTTCCACGGTAGCGCATCCCGTGACCTAACTACTCTCTAAGAATGTACGATGGAAGTGGGGAGAGGCTTGCCAGGAGTCTTTTGAGAAGACCAAGAAACTGTTGACGGATGCCCCAGTATTAATATCCCCAGATTTCTCAGCCAGATTCATCCTGTACACGGATGCCAGCGACGTTGGGATAGGGGCCATGTTGGCTCAAGAGAGGAGTGAGGTACATAGGCTGGTAGCTTTCTACTCCAAGAAATTTGTGAAGTACCAGCGTGCCTATAGTACCGTCGAGAAGGAGACTTTGGCTTTAGTGATGGCCCTGAAGACTTCGACGTGTACGTAGGAGAAGGGGCGAGACCTGTTCTTGTGTTTACAGATCACAACCCTCTGACCTTTTTGTACAAGATAAGGAACTCCAACCAACGACTGACGAGGTGGGCATTACTACTGCAGGAATACTGGCTGGACATCAAGCACAACAGAGGGAAGGACAACGTGGTTGCGGATGCCCTGTCCCGTGTACAATAAACCGATATGACTCTTTTTTTTTGGGGGGGGGGAGGGGTATGTGACGGTGTTCTCCCCCTTATACTTCTCTCACGCCTGCTGTAAGAGTTATATCCACTTTACCCGAGCGTTCTCTACGTTGCGGGCAACAATTTGATATATGTGGGAGCGTGTAGTGTTCTCGCGTTGGCGAGAAATTCGTAAAAGAAAAGTATTTTGGCCTGTGGTATAGGCCATTTAGGATGCCAATATTGCCCCGGCCCCTCCGTTTTGCCGCCAAAACTGTGATGTCAGTGGCACCAGATTGGTCATTAACAGTTATTATAGATTGTGTGTTGGTGGTGTCGTCGTGTTGTTTCCCCTTTACGGACAACTCAACTCAAAACTCGGTAGAGTGCTTATACCTCAATAGGAGATCACACTAGGTGCTTCTGGCTCTTGGAGAGGGGCTCAACGTCACACGTTTAGGGGATGCGACTCCAACACTTAGCCTCATTGTCACGTGCACACACCCACTCGAGCCGCTGTGACTCCCCACTCTTTCCTTATGTGATATGATCTCCTCAATCCCTTTTGACTTACTAATTTTCCATCCTACCCTGTCCACAGCGGTGGTTCTTGGTTCTTTCTCTCTCTCTCTCTTCCTTTACTATTTCCTGGGAAGCCTCACTAGGACAAGGCCAAACACCAACAAATTGGAATGCATTTACTGGACAAAGCACATACACACATATAATAATAATGAATCCTATACTCAATACTATTACAATCAGGTTGCACTCAAACACCATCAGAACTCTATCATCAGCTTATCAAGTGGTATCCTACCTCCTGGTTCACCACCTGATACTATCAACCTCCTCAAGTTGATCAAGTCTACATACACTGTTGCACCATCAGCAAGAGAATATATATATATATATATATATATATATATATATATATATATATATATATATATATATATATATATATATATATATATATATATATATATATATGCACAGACTACCCTATTCCAGTAGCTGAAGTTTATAACTTTTTAGACACTCAACCCACCAGGGGACTCGAACACTGGCCAACAAGGTGGCAGTTGCATGCTGTATCCACTACGCTATACTTCAAAGCCATAAGAGAGGTAGGAATTCTGGGGTATTTAACCAACCAGAACTCAAATCCTCTCCCAGGCGATGAGATAGTGTGGGACCTCGGATGCTCTTTCATCGGTTCCTGTTATATGGGAAAACTCAGTGCCAAATGCTTAATGCACAGACTACCCTATTCCAGTAGCTGAAGTTTATAACTTTTTAGACACTCAACCCACCAGGGGACTCGAACACTGGCCAACAAGGTGGCAGTTGCTTGCTGTATCCACTACGCTATACTTCAAAGCCATAAGAGAGGTAGGAATTCTGGGGTATTTAACCAACCAGAACTCAAATCCTCTCCCAGGCGATGAGATAGTGTGGGACCTCGGATGCTCTTTCATCGGTTCCTGTTATATGGGAAAACTCAGTGCCAAATGCTTAATGCACAGACTACCCTATTCCAGTAGCTGAAGTTTATAACTTTTTAGACACTCAACCCACCAGGGGACTCGAACACTGGCCAACAAGGTGGCAGTTGCATGCTGTATCCACTACGCTATACTTCAAAGCCATAAGAGAGGTAGGAATTCTGGGGTATTTAACCAACCAGAACTCAAATCCTCTCCCAGGCGATGAGATAGTGTGGGACCTCGGATGCTCTTTCATCGGTTCCTGTTATATGGGAAAACTCAGTGCCAAATGCTTAATGCACAGACTACCCTATTCCAGTAGCTGAAGTTTATAACTTTTTAGACACTCAACCCACCAGGGGACTCGAACACTGGCCAACAAGGTGGCAGTTGCATGCTGTATCCACTACGCTATACTTCAAAGCCATAAGAGAGGTAGGAATTCTGGGGTATTTAACCAACCAGAACTCAAATCCTCTCCCAGGCGATGAGATAGTGTGGGACCTCGGATGCTCTTTCATCGGTTCCTGTTATATGGGAAAACTCAGTGCCAAATGCTTAATGCACAGACTACCCAATTCCAGTAGCTGAAGTTTATAACTTTTTAGACACTCAACCCACCAGGGGACTCGAACACTGGCCAACAAGGTGGCAGTTGCATGCTGTATCCACTACGCTATACTTCAAAGCCATAAGAGAGGTAGGAATTCTGGGGTATTTAACCAACCAGAACTCAAATCCTCTCCCAGGCGATGAGATAGTGTGGGACCTCGGATGCTCTTTCATCGGTTCCTGTTATATGGGAAAACTCAGTGCCAAATGCTTAATGCACAGACTACCCTATTCCAGTAGCTGAAGTTTATAACTTTTTAGACACTCAACCCACCAGGGGACTCGAACACTGGCCAACAAGGTGGCAGTTGCATGCTGTATCCACTACGCTATACTTCAAAGCCATAAGAGAGGTAGGAATTCTGGGGTATTTAACCAACCAGAACTCAAATCCTCTCCCAGGCGATGAGATAGTGTGGGACCTCGGATGCTCTTTCATCGGTTCCTGTTATATGGGAAAACTCAGTGCCAAATGCTTAATGCACAGACTACCCTATTCCAGTAGCTGAAGTTTATAACTTTTTAGACACTCAACCCACCAGGGGACTCGAACACTGGCCAACAAGGTGGCAGTTGCATGCTGTATCCACTACGCTATACTTCAAAGCCATAAGAGAGGTAGGAATTCTGGGGTATTTAACCAACCAGAACTCAAATCCTCTCCCAGGCGATGAGATAGTGTGGGACCTCGGATGCTCTTTCATCGGTTCCTGTTATATGGGAAAACTCAGTGCCAAATGCTTAATGCACAGACTACCCTATTCCAGTAGCTGAAGTTTATAACTTTTTAGACACTCAACCCACCAGGGGACTCGAACACTGGCCAACAAGGTGGCAGTTGCATGCTGTATCCACTACGCTATACTTCAAAGCCATAAGAGAGGTAGGAATTCTGGGGTATTTAACCAACCAGAACTCAAATCCTCTCCCAGGCGATGAGATAGTGTGGGACCTCGGATGCTCTTTCATCGGTTCCTGTTATATGGGAAAACTCAGTGCCAAATGCTTAATGCACAGACTACCCTATTCCAGTAGCTGAAGTTTATAACTTTTTAGACACTCAACCCACCAGGGGACTCGAACACTGGCCAACAAGGTGGCAGTTGCATGCTGTATCCACTACGCTATACTTCAAAGCCATAAGAGAGGTAGGAATTCTGGGGTATTTAACCAACCAGAACTCAAATCCTCTCCCAGGCGATGAGATAGTGTGGGACCTCGGATGCTCTTTCATCGGTTCCTGTTATATGGGAAAACTCAGTGCCAAATGCTAAATGCACAGACTACCCTATTCCAGTAGCTGAAGTTTATAACTTTTTAGACACTCAACCCACCAGGGGACTCGAACACTGGCCAACAAGGTGGCAGTTGCATGCTGTATCCACTACGCTATACTTCAAAGCCATAAGAGAGGTAGGAATTCTGGGGTATTTAACCAACCAGAACTCAAATCCTCTCCCAGGCGATGAGATAGTGTGGGACCTCGGATGCTCTTTCATCGGTTCCTGTTATATGGGAAAACTCAGTGCCAAATGCTTAATGCACAGACTACCCTATTCCAGTAGCTGAAGTTTATAACTTTTTAGACACTCAACCCACCAGGGGACTCGAACACTGGCCAACAAGGTGGCAGTTGCATGCTGTATCCACTACGCTATACTTCAAAGCCATAAGAGAGGTAGGAATTCTGGGGTATTTAACCAACCAGAACTCAAATCCTCTCCCAGGCGATGAGATAGTGTGGGACCTCGGATGCTCTTTCATCGGTTCCTGTTATATGGGAAAACTCAGTGCCAAATGCTTAATGCACAGACTACCCTATTCCAGTAGCTGAAGTTTATAACTTTTTAGACACTCAACCCACCAGGGGACTCGAACACTGGCCAACAAGGTGGCAGTTGCATGCTGTATCCACTACGCTATACTTCAAAGCCATAAGAGAGGTAGGAATTCTGGGGTATTTAACCAACCAGAACTCAAATCCTCTCCCAGGCGATGAGATAGTGTGGGACCTCGGATGCTCTTTCATCGGTTCCTGTTATATGGGAAAACTCAGTGCCAAATGCTTAATGCACAGACTACCCTATTCCAGTAGCTGAAGTTTATAACTTTTTAGACACTCAACCCACCAGGGGACTCGAACACTGGCCAACAAGGTGGCAGTTGCATGCTGTATCCACTACGCTATACTTCAAAGCCATAAGAGAGGTAGGAATTCTGGGGTATTTAACCAACCAGAACTCAAATCCTCTCCCAGGCGATGAGATAGTGTGGGACCTCGGATGCTCTTTCATCGGTTCCTGTTATATGGGAAAACTCAGTGCCAAATGCTTAATGCACAGACTACCCTATTCCAGTAGCTGAAGTTTATAACTTTTTAGACACTCAACCCACCAGGGGACTCGAACACTGGCCAACAAGGTGGCAGTTGCATGCTGTATCCACTACGCTATACTTCAAAGCCATAAGAGAGGTAGGAATTCTGGGGTATTTAACCAACCAGAACTCAAATCCTCTCCCAAGCGATGAGATAGTGTGGGACCTCGGATGCTCTTTCATCGGTTCCTGTTATATGGGAAAACTCAGTGCCAAATGCTTAATGCACAGACCACCCTATTCCAGTAGCTGAAGTTTATAACTTTTTAGACACTCAACCCACCAGGGGACTCGAACACTGGCCAACAAGGTGGCAGTTGCATGCTGTATCCACTACGCTATACTTCAAAGCCATAAGAGAGGTAGGAATTCTGGGGTATTTAACCAACCAGAACTCAAATCCTCTCCCAGGCGATGAGATAGTGTGGGACCTCGGATGCTCTTTCATCGGTTCCTGTTATATGGGAAAACTCAGTGCCAAATGCTTAATGCACAGACTACCCTATTCCAGTAGCTGAAGTTTATAACTTTTTAGACACTCAACCCACCAGGGGACTCGAACACTGGCCAACAAGGTGGCAGTTGCATGCTGTATCCACTACGCTATACTTCAAAGCCATAAGAGAGGTAGGAATTCTGGGGTATTTAACCAACCAGAACTCAAATCCTCTCCCAGGCGATGAGATAGTGTGGGACCTCGGATGCTCTTTCATCGGTTCCTGTTATATGGGAAAACTCAGTGCCAAATGCTTAATGCACAGACTACCCTATTCCAGTAGCTGAAGTTTATAACTTTTTAGACACTCAACCCACCAGGGGACTCGAACACTGGCCAACAAGGTGGCAGTTGCATGCTGTATCCACTACGCTATACTTCAAAGCCATAAGAGAGGTAGGAATTCTGGGGTATTTAACCAACCAGAACTCAAATCCTCTCCAAGGCGATGAGATAGTGTGGGACCTCGGATGCTCTTTCATCGGTTCCTGTTATATGGGAAAACTCAGTGCCAAATGCTTAATGCACAGACTACCCTATTCCAGTAGCTGAAGTTTATAACTTTTTAGACACTCAACCCACCAGGGGACTCGAACACTGGCCAACAAGGTGGCAGTTGCATGCTGTATCCACTACGCTATACTTCAAAGCCATAAGAGAGGTAGGAATTCTGGGGTATTTAACCAACCAGAACTCAAATCCTCTCCCAGGCGATGAGATAGTGTGGGACCTCGGATGCTCTTTCATCGGTTCCTGTTATATGGGAAAACTCAGTGCCAAATGCTTAATGCACAGACTACCCTATTCCAGTAGCTGAAGTTTATAACTTTTTAGACACTCAACCCACCAGGGGACTCGAACACTGGCCAACAAGGTGGCAGTTGCATGCTGTATCCACTACGCTATACTTCAAAGCCATAAGAGAGGTAGGAATTCTGGGGTATTTAACCAACCAGAACTCAAATCCTCTCCCAGGCGATGAGATAGTGTGGGACCTCGGATGCTCTTTCATCGGTTCCTGTTATATGGGAAAACTCAGTGCCAAATGCTTAATGCACAGACTACCCTATTCCAGTAGCTGAAGTTTATAACTTTTTAGACACTCAACCCACCAGGGGACTCGAACACTGGCCAACAAGGTGGCAGTTGCATGCTGTATCCACTACGCTATACTTCAAAGCCATAAGAGAGGTAGGAATTCTGGGGTATTTAACCAACCAGAACTCAAATCCTCTCCCAGGCGATGAGATAGTGTGGGACCTCGGATGCTCTTTCATCGGTTCCTGTTATATGGGAAAACTCAGTGCCAAATGCTTAATGCACAGACTACCCTATTCCAGTAGCTGAAGTTTATAACTTTTTAGACACTGAACCCACCAGGGGACTCGAACACTGGCCAACAAGGTGGCAGTTGCATGCTGTATCCACTACGCTATACTTCAAAGCCATAAGAGAGGTAGGAATTCTGGGGTATTTAACCAACCAGAACTCAAATCCTCTCCCAGGCGATGAGATAGTGTGGGACCTCGGATGCTCTTTCATCGGTTCCTGTTATATGGGAAAACTCAGTGCCAAATGCTTAATGCACAGACTACCCTATTCCAGTAGCTGAAGTTTATAACTTTTTAGACACTCAACCCACCAGGGGACTCGAACACTGGCCAACAAGGTGGCAGTTGCATGCTGTATCCACTACGCTATACTTCAAAGCCATAAGAGAGGTAGGAATTCTGGGGTATTTAACCAACCAGAACTCAAATCCTCTCCCAGGCGATGAGATAGTGTGGGACCTCGGATGCTCTTTCATCGGTTCCTGTTATATGGGAAAACTCAGTGCCAAATGCTTAATGCACAGACTACCCTATTCCAGTAGCTGAAGTTTATAACTTTTTAGACACTCAACCCACCAGGGGACTCGAACACTGGCCAACAAGGTGGCAGTTGCATGCTGTATCCACTACGCTATACTTCAAAGCCATAAGAGAGGTAGGAATTCTGGGGTATTTAACCAACCAGAACTCAAATCCTCTCCCAGGCGATGAGATAGTGTGGGACCTCGGATGCTCTTTCATCGGTTCCTGTTATATGGGAAAACTCAGTGCCAAATGCTAAATGCACAGACTACCCTATTCCAGTAGCTGAAGTTTATAACTTTTTAGACACTCAACCCACCAGGGGACTCGAACACTGGCCAACAAGGTGGCAGTTGCATGCTGTATCCACTACGCTATACTTCAAAGCCATAAGAGAGGTAGGAATTCTGGGGTATTTAACCAACCAGAACTCAAATCCTCTCCCAGGCGATGAGATAGTGTGGGACCTCGGATGCTCTTTCATCGGTTCCTGTTATATGGGAAAACTCAGTGCCAAATGCTTAATGCACAGACTACCCTATTCCAGTAGCTGAAGTTTATAACTTTTTAGACACTCAACCCACCAGGGGACTCGAACACTGGCCAACAAGGTGGCAGTTGCATGCTGTATCCACTACGCTATACTTCAAAGCCATAAGAGAGGTAGGAATTCTGGGGTATTTAACCAACCAGAACTCAAATCCTCTCCCAGGCGATGAGATAGTGTGGGACCTCGGATGCTCTTTCATCGGTTCCTGTTATATGGGAAAACTCAGTGCCAAATGCTTAATGCACAGACTACCCTATTCCAGTAGCTGAAGTTTATAACTTTTTAGACACTCAACCCACCAGGGGACTCGAACACTGGCCAACAAGGTGGCAGTTGCATGCTGTATCCACTACGCTATACTTCAAAGCCATAAGAGAGGTAGGAATTCTGGGGTATTTAACCAACCAGAACTCAAATCCTCTCCCAGGCGATGAGATAGTGTGGGACCTCGGATGCTCTTTCATCGGTTCCTGTTATATGGGAAAACTCAGTGCCAAATGCTTAATGCACAGACTACCCTATTCCAGTAGCTGAAGTTTATAACTTTTTAGACACTCAACCCACCAGGGGACTCGAACACTGGCCAACAAGGTGGCAGTTGCATGCTGTATCCACTACGCTATACTTCAAAGCCATAAGAGAGGTAGGAATTCTGGGGTATTTAACCAACCAGAACTCAAATCCTCTCCCAGGCGATGAGATAGTGTGGGACCTCGGATGCTCTTTCATCGGTTCCTGTTATATGGGAAAACTCAGTGCCAAATGCTTAATGCACAGACTACCCTATTCCAGTAGCTGAAGTTTATAACTTTTTAGACACTCAACCCACCAGGGGACTCGAACACTGGCCAACAAGGTGGCAGTTGCATGCTGTATCCACTACGCTATACTTCAAAGCCATAAGAGAGGTAGGAATTCTGGGGTATTTAACCAACCAGAACTCAAATCCTCTCCCAAGCGATGCGATAGTGTGGGACCTCGGATGCTCTTTCATCGGTTCCTGTTATATGGGAAAACTCAGTGCCAAATGCTTAATGCACAGACCACCCTATTCCAGTAGCTGAAGTTTATAACTTTTTAGACACTCAACCCACCAGGGGACTCGAACACTGGCCAACAAGGTGGCAGTTGCATGCTGTATCCACTACGCTATACTTCAAAGCCATAAGAGAGGTAGGAATTCTGGGGTATTTAACCAACCAGAACTCAAATCCTCTCCCAGGCGATGAGATAGTGTGGGACCTCGGATGCTCTTTCATCGGTTCCTGTTATATGGGAAAACTCAGTGCCAAATGCTTAATGCACAGACTACCCTATTCCAGTAGCTGAAGTTTATAACTTTTTAGACACTCAACCCACCAGGGGACTCGAACACTGGCCAACAAGGTGGCAGTTGCATGCTGTATCCACTACGCTATACTTCAAAGCCATAAGAGAGGTAGGAATTCTGGGGTATTTAACCAACCAGAACTCAAATCCTCTCCCAGGCGATGAGATAGTGTGGGACCTCGGATGCTCTTTCATCGGTTCCTGTTATATGGGAAAACTCAGTGCCAAATGCTTAATGCACAGACTACCCTATTCCAGTAGCTGAAGTTTATAACTTTTTAGACACTCAACCCACCAGGGGACTCGAACACTGGCCAACAAGGTGGCAGTTGCATGCTGTATCCACTACGCTATACTTCAAAGCCATAAGAGAGGTAGGAATTCTGGGGTATTTAACCAACCAGAACTCAAATCCTCTCCCAGTCGATGAGATAGTGTGGGACCTCGGATGCTCTTTCATCGGTTCCTGTTATATGGGAAAACTCAGTGCCAAATGCTTAATGCACAGACTACCCTATTCCAGTAGCTGAAGTTTATAACTTTTTAGACACTCAACCCACCAGGGGACTCGAACACTGGCCAACAAGGTGGCAGTTGCATGCTGTATCCACTACGCTATACTTCAAAGCCATAAGAGAGGTAGGAATTCTGGGGTATTTAACCAACCAGAACTCAAATCCTCTCCCAGGCGATGAGATAGTGTGGGACCTCGGATGCTCTTTCATCGGTTCCTGTTATATGGGAAAACTCAGTGCCAAATGCTTAATGCACAGACTACCCTATTCCAGTAGCTGAAGTTTATAACTTTTTAGACACTCAACCCACCAGGGGACTCGAACACTGGCCAACAAGGTGGCAGTTGCATGCTGTATCCACTACGCTATACTTCAAAGCCATAAGAGAGGTAGGAATTCTGGGGTATTTAACCAACCAGAACTCAAATCCTCTCCCAGGCGATGAGATAGTGTGGGACCTCGGATGCTCTTTCATCGGTTCCTGTTATATGGGAAAACTCAGTGCCAAATGCTAAATGCACAGACTACCCTATTCCAGTAGCTGAAGTTTATAACTTTTTAGACACTCAACCCACCAGGGGACTCGAACACTGGCCAACAAGGTGGCAGTTGCATGCTGTATCCACTACGCTATACTTCAAAGCCATAAGAGAGGTAGGAATTCTGGGGTATTTAACCAACCAGAACTCAAATCCTCTCCCAGGCGATGAGATAGTGTGGGACCTCGGATGCTCTTTCATCGGTTCCTGTTATATGGGAAAACTCAGTGCCAAATGCTTAATGCACAGACTACCCTATTCCAGTAGCTGAAGTTTATAACTTTTTAGACACTCAACCCACCAGGGGACTCGAACACTGGCCAACAAGGTGGCAGTTGCATGCTGTATCCACTACGCTATACTTCAAAGCCATAAGAGAGGTAGGAATTCTGGGGTATTTAACCAACCAGAACTCAAATCCTCTCCCAGGCGATGAGATAGTGTGGGACCTCGGATGCTCTTTCATCGGTTCCTGTTATATGGGAAAACTCAGTGCCAAATGCTTAATGCACAGACTACCCTATTCCAGTAGCTGAAGTTTATAACTTTTTAGACACTCAACCCACCAGGGGACTCGAACACTGGCCAACAAGGTGGCAGTTGCATGCTGTATCCACTACGCTATACTTCAAAGCCATAAGAGAGGTAGGAATTCTGGGGTATTTAACCAACCAGAACTCAAATCCTCTCCCAGGCGATGAGATAGTGTGGGACCTCGGATGCTCTTTCATCGGTTCCTGTTATATGGGAAAACTCAGTGCCAAATGCTTAATGCACAGACTACCCTATTCCAGTAGCTGAAGTTTATAACTTTTTAGACACTCAACCCACCAGGGGACTCGAACACTGGCCAACAAGGTGGCAGTTGCATGCTGTATCCACTACGCTATACTTCAAAGCCATAAGAGAGGTAGGAATTCTGGGGTATTTAACCAACCAGAACTCAAATCCTCTCCCAGGCGATGAGATAGTGTGGGACCTCGGATGCTCTTTCATCGGTTCCTGTTATATGGGAAAACTCAGTGCCAAATGCTTAATGCACAGACTACCCTATTCCAGTAGCTGAAGTTTATAACTTTTTAGACACTCAACCCACCAGGGGACTCGAACACTGGCCAACAAGGTGGCAGTTGCATGCTGTATCCACTACGCTATACTTCAAAGCCATAAGAGAGGTAGGAATTCTGGGGTATTTAACCAACCAGAACTCAAATCCTCTCCCAAGCGATGCGATAGTGTGGGACCTCGGATGCTCTTTCATCGGTTCCTGTTATATGGGAAAACTCAGTGCCAAATGCTTAATGCACAGACCACCCTATTCCAGTAGCTGAAGTTTATAACTTTTTAGACACTCAACCCACCAGGGGACTCGAACACTGGCCAACAAGGTGGCAGTTGCATGCTGTATCCACTACGCTATACTTCAAAGCCATAAGAGAGGTAGGAATTCTGGGGTATTTAACCAACCAGAACTCAAATCCTCTCCCAGGCGATGAGATAGTGTGGGACCTCGGATGCTCTTTCATCGGTTCCTGTTATATGGGAAAACTCAGTGCCAAATGCTTAATGCACAGACTACCCTATTCCAGTAGCTGAAGTTTATAACTTTTTAGACACTCAACCCACCAGGGGACTCGAACACTGGCCAACAAGGTGGCAGTTGCATGCTGTATCCACTACGCTATACTTCAAAGCCATAAGAGAGGTAGGAATTCTGGGGTATTTAACCAACCAGAACTCAAATCCTCTCCCAGGCGATGAGATAGTGTGGGACCTCGGATGCTCTTTCATCGGTTCCTGTTATATGGGAAAACTCAGTGCCAAATGCTTAATGCACAGACTACCCTATTCCAGTAGCTGAAGTTTATAACTTTTTAGACACTCAACCCACCAGGGGACTCGAACACTGGCCAACAAGGTGGCAGTTGCATGCTGTATCCACTACGCTATACTTCAAAGCCATAAGAGAGGTAGGAATTCTGGGGTATTTAACCAACCAGAACTCAAATCCTCTCCCAAGCGATGCGATAGTGTGGGACCTCGGATGCTCTTTCATCGGTTCCTGTTATATGGGAAAACTCAGTGCCAAATGCTTAATGCACAGACCACCCTATTCCAGTAGCTGAAGTTTATAACTTTTTAGACACTCAACCCACCAGGGGACTCGAACACTGGCCAACAAGGTGGCAGTTGCATGCTGTATCCACTACGCTATACTTCAAAGCCATAAGAGAGGTAGGAATTCTGGGGTATTTAACCAACCAGAACTCAAATCCTCTCCCAGGCGATGAGATAGTGTGGGACCTCGGATGCTCTTTCATCGGTTCCTGTTATATGGGAAAACTCAGTGCCAAATGCTTAATGCACAGACTACCCTATTCCAGTAGCTGAAGTTTATAACTTTTTAGACACTCAACCCACCAGGGGACTCGAACACTGGCCAACAAGGTGGCAGTTGCATGCTGTATCCACTACGCTATACTTCAAAGCCATAAGAGAGGTAGGAATTCTGGGGTATTTAACCAACCAGAACTCAAATCCTCTCCCAGGCGATGAGATAGTGTGGGACCTCGGATGCTCTTTCATCGGTTCCTGTTATATGGGAAAACTCAGTGCCAAATGCTTAATGCACAGACTACCCTATTCCAGTAGCTGAAGTTTATAACTTTTTAGACACTCAACCCACCAGGGGACTCGAACACTGGCCAACAAGGTGGCAGTTGCATGCTGTATCCACTACGCTATACTTCAAAGCCATAAGAGAGGTAGGAATTCTGGGGTATTTAACCAACCAGAACTCAAATCCTCTCCCAGGCGATGAGATAGTGTGGGACCTCGGATGCTCTTTCATCGGTTCCTGTTATATGGGAAAACTCAGTGCCAAATGCATAATGCACAGACTACCCTATTCCAGTAGCTGAAGTTTATAACTTTTTAGACACTCAACCCACCAGGGGACTCGAACACTGGCCAACAAGGTGGCAGTTGCATGCTGTATCCACTACGCTATACTTCAAAGCCATAAGAGAGGTAGGAATTCTGGGGTATTTAACCAACCAGAACTCAAATCCTCTCCCAGGCGATGAGATAGTGTGGGACCTCGGATGCTCTTTCATCGGTTCCTGTTATATGGGAAAACTCAGTGCCAAATGCTTAATGCACAGACTACCCTATTCCAGTAGCTGAAGTTTATAACTTTTTAGACACTCAACCCACCAGGGGACTCGAACACTGGCCAACAAGGTGGCAGTTGCATGCTGTATCCACTACGCTATACTTCAAAGCCATAAGAGAGGTAGGAATTCTGGGGTATTTAACCAACCAGAACTCAAATCCTCTCCCAGGCGATGAGATAGTGTGGGACCTCGGATGCTCTTTCATCGGTTCCTGTTATATGGGAAAACTCAGTGCCAAATGCTTAATGCACAGACTACCCTATTCCAGTAGCTGAAGTTTATAACTTTTTAGACACTCAACCCACCAGGGGACTCGAACACTGGCCAACAAGGTGGCAGTTGCATGC
Organism: Procambarus clarkii; assembly: GCF_040958095.1. NCBI lineage: Eukaryota > Metazoa > Arthropoda > Malacostraca > Decapoda > Cambaridae > Procambarus > Procambarus clarkii. Next base: position 10,588,701 of record NC_091165.1, read on the forward strand.
TGTATCCACTACGCTATACTTCAAAGCCATAAGAGAGGTAGGAATTCTGGGGTATTTAACCAACCAGAACTCAAATCCTCTCCCAGGCGATGAGATAGTGTGGGACCTCGGATGCTCTTTCATCGGTTCCTGTTATATGGGAAAACTCAGTGCCAAATGCTTAATGCACAGACTACCCTATTCCAGTAGCTGAAGTTTATAACTTTTTAGACACTCAACCCACCAGGGGACTCGAACACTGGCCAACAAGGTGGCAGTTGCATGCTGTATCCACTACGCTATACTTCAAAGCCATAAGAGAGGTAGGAATTCTGGGGTATTTAACCAACCAGAACTCAAATCCTCTCCCAGGCGATGAGATAGTGTGGGACCTCGGATGCTCTTTCATCGGTTCCTGTTATATGGGAAAACTCAGTGCCAAATGCTTAATGCACAGACTACCCTATTCCAGTAGCTGAAGTTTATAACTTTTTAGACACTCAACCCACCAGGGGACTCGAACACTGGCCAACAAGGTGGCAGTTGCATGCTGTATCCACTACGCTATACTTCAAAGCCATAAGAGAGGTAGGAATTCTGGGGTATTTAACCAACCAGAACTCAAATCCTCTCCCAGGCGATGAGATAGTGTGGGACCTCGGATGCTCTTTCATCGGTTCCTGTTATATGGGAAAACTCAGTGCCAAATGCTTAATGCACAGACTACCCTATTCCAGTAGCTGAAGTTTATAACTTTTTAGACACTCAACCCACCAGGGGACTCGAACACTGGCCAACAAGGTGGCAGTTGCATGCTGTATCCACTACGCTATACTTCAAAGCCATAAGAGAGGTAGGAATTCTGGGGTATTTAACCAACCAGAACTCAAATCCTCTCCCAGGCGATGAGATAGTGTGGGACCTCGGATGCTCTTTCATCGGTTCCTGTTATATGGGAAAACTCAGTGCCAAATGCTTAATGCACAGACTACCCTATTCCAGTAGCTGAAGTTTATAACTTTTTAGACACTCAACCCACCAGGGGACTCGAACACTGGCCAACAAGGTGGCAGTTGCATGCTGTATCCACTACGCTATACTTCAAAGCCATAAGAGAGGTAGGAATTCTGGGGTATTTAACCAACCAGAACTCAAATCCTCTCCCAAGCGATGCGATAGTGTGGGACCTCGGATGCTCTTTCATCGGTTCCTGTTATATGGGAAAACTCAGTGCCAAATGCTTAATGCACAGACCACCCTATTCCAGTAGCTGAAGTTTATAACTTTTTAGACACTCAACCCACCAGGGGACTCGAACACTGGCCAACAAGGTGGCAGTTGCATGCTGTATCCACTACGCTATACTTCAAAGCCATAAGAGAGGTAGGAATTCTGGGGTATTTAACCAACCAGAACTCAAATCCTCTCCCAGGCGATGAGATAGTGTGGGACCTCGGATGCTCTTTCATCGGTTCCTGTTATATGGGAAAACTCAGTGCCAAATGCTTAATGCACAGACTACCCTATTCCAGTAGCTGAAGTTTATAACTTTTTAGACACTCAACCCACCAGGGGACTCGAACACTGGCCAACAAGGTGGCAGTTGCATGCTGTATCCACTACGCTATACTTCAAAGCCATAAGAGAGGTAGGAATTCTGGGGTATTTAACCAACCAGAACTCAAATCCTCTCCCAGGCGATGAGATAGTGTGGGACCTCGGATGCTCTTTCATCGGTTCCTGTTATATGGGAAAACTCAGTGCCAAATGCTTAATGCACAGACTACCCTATTCCAGTAGCTGAAGTTTATAACTTTTTAGACACTCAACCCACCAGGGGACTCGAACACTGGCCAACAAGGTGGCAGTTGCATGCTGTATCCACTACGCTATACTTCAAAGCCATAAGAGAGGTAGGAATTCTGGGGTATTTAACCAACCAGAACTCAAATCCTCTCCCAGTCGATGAGATAGTGTGGGACCTCGGATGCTCTTTCATCGGTTCCTGTTATATGGGAAAACTCAGTGCCAAATGCTTAATGCACAGACTACCCTATTCCAGTAGCTGAAGTTTATAACTTTTTAGACACTCAACCCACCAGGGGACTCGAACACTGGCCAACAAGGTGGCAGTTGCATGCTGTATCCACTACGCTATACTTCAAAGCCATAAGAGAGGTAGGAATTCTGGGGTATTTAACCAACCAGAACTCAAATCCTCTCCCAGGCGATGAGATAGTGTGGGACCTCGGATGCTCTTTCATCGGTTCCTGTTATATGGGAAAACTCAGTGCCAAATGCTTAATGCACAGACTACCCTATTCCAGTAGCTGAAGTTTATAACTTTTTAGACACTCAACCCACCAGGGGACTCGAACACTGGCCAACAAGGTGGCAGTTGCATGCTGTATCCACTACGCTATACTTCAAAGCCATAAGAGAGGTAGGAATTCTGGGGTATTTAACCAACCAGAACTCAAATCCTCTCCCAGGCGATGAGATAGTGTGGGACCTCGGATGCTCTTTCATCGGTTCCTGTTATATGGGAAAACTCAGTGCCAAATGCTTAATGCACAGACTACCCTATTCCAGTAGCTGAAGTTTATAACTTTTTAGACACTCAACCCACCAGGGGACTCGAACACTGGCCAACAAGGTGGCAGTTGCATGCTGTATCCACTACGCTATACTTCAAAGCCATAAGAGAGGTAGGAATTCTGGGGTATTTAACCAACCAGAACTCAAATCCTCTCCCAGGCGATGAGATAGTGTGGGACCTCGGATGCTCTTTCATCGGTTCCTGTTATATGGGAAAACTCAGTGCCAAATGCATAATGCACAGACTACCCTATTCCAGTAGCTGAAGTTTATAACTTTTTAGACACTCAACCCACCAGGGGACTCGAACACTGGCCAACAAGGTGGCAGTTGCATGCTGTATCCACTACGCTATACTTCAAAGCCATAAGAGAGGTAGGAATTCTGGGGTATTTAACCAACCAGAACTCAAATCCTCTCCCAGGCGATGAGATAGTGTGGGACCTCGGATGCTCTTTCATCGGTTCCTGTTATATGGGAAAACTCAGTGCCAAATGCTTAATGCACAGACTACCCTATTCCAGTAGCTGAAGTTTATAACTTTTTAGACACTCAACCCACCAGGGGACTCGAACACTGGCCAACAAGGTGGCAGTTGCATGCTGTATCCACTACGCTATACTTCAAAGCCATAAGAGAGGTAGGAATTCTGGGGTATTTAACCAACCAGAACTCAAATCCTCTCCCAGGCGATGAGATAGTGTGGGACCTCGGATGCTCTTTCATCGGTTCCTGTTATATGGGAAAACTCAGTGCCAAATGCTTAATGCACAGACTACCCTATTCCAGTAGCTGAAGTTTATAACTTTTTAGACACTCAACCCACCAGGGGGACTCGAACACTGGCCAACAAGGTGGCAGTTGCATGCTGTATCCACTACGCTATACTTCAAAGCCATAAGAGAGGTAGGAATTCTGGGGTATTTAACCAACCAGAACTCAAATCCTCTCCCAGGCGATGAGATAGTGTGGGACCTCGGATGCTCTTTCATCGGTTCCTGTTATATGGGAAAACTCAGTGCCAAATGCTTAATGCACAGACTACCCTATTCCAGTAGCTGAAGTTTATAACTTTTTAGACACTCAACCCACCAGGGGACTCGAACACTGGCCAACAAGGTGGCAGTTGCATGCTGTATCCACTACGCTATACTTCAAAGCCATAAGAGAGGTAGGAATTCTGGGGTATTTAACCAACCAGAACTCAAATCCTCTCCCAGGCGATGAGATAGTGTGGGACCTCGGATGCTCTTATAAAAAGTTATAAACTTCAGCTAAAAAGTTATAAACTTCAGCTACTGGAATAGGGTAGTCTGTGCATTAAGCATTTGGCACTGAGTTTTCCCATATAACAGGAACCGATGAAAGAGCATCCGAGGTCCCACACTATCTCATCGCCTGGGAGAGGATTTGAGTTCTGGTTGGTTAAATACCCCAGAATTCCTACCTCTCTTATGGCTTTGAAGTATAGCGTAGTGGATACAGCATGCAACTGCCACCTTGTTGGCCAGTGTTCGAGTCCCCTGGTGGGTTGAGTGTCTAAAAAGTTATAAACTTCAGCTACTGGAATAGGGTAGTCTGTGCATTAAGCATTTGGCACTGAGTTTTCCCATATAACAGGAACCGATGAAAGAGCATCCGAGGTCCCACACTATCTCATCGCCTGGGAGAGGATTTGAGTTCTGGTTGGTTAAATACCCCAGAATTCCTACCTCTCTTATGGCTTTGAAGTATAGCGTAGTGGATACAGCATGCAACTGCCACCTTGTTGGCCAGTGTTCGAGTCCCCTGGTGGGTTGAGTGTCTAAAAAGTTATAAACTTCAGCTACTGGAATAGGGTAGTCTGTGCATTAAGCATTTGGCACTGAGTTTTCCCATATAACAGGAACCGATGAAAGAGCATCCGAGGTCCCACACTATCTCATCGCCTGGGAGAGGATTTGAGTTCTGGTTGGTTAAATACCCCAGAATTCCTACCTCTCTTATGGCTTTGAAGTATAGCGTAGTGGATACAGCATGCAACTGCCACCTTGTTGGCCAGTGTTCGAGTCCCCTGGTGGGTTGAGTGTCTAAAAAGTTATAAACTTCAGCTACTGGAATAGGGTAGTCTGTGCATTAAGCATTTGGCACTGAGTTTTCCCATATAACAGGAACCGATGAAAGAGCATCCGAGGTCCCACACTATCTCATCGCCTGGGAGAGGATTTGAGTTCTGGTTGGTTAAATACCCCAGAATTCCTACCTCTCTTATGGCTTTGAAGTATAGCGTAGTGGATACAGCATGCAACTGCCACCTTGTTGGCCAGTGTTCGAGTCCCCTGGTGGGTTGAGTGTCTAAAAAGTTATAAACTTCAGCTACTGGAATAGGGTAGTCTGTGCATTAAGCATTTGGCACTGAGTTTTCCCATATAACAGGAACCGATGAAAGAGCATCCGAGGTCCCACACTATCTCATCGCCTGGGAGAGGATTTGAGTTCTGGTTGGTTAAATACCCCAGAATTCCTACCTCTCTTATGGCTTTGAAGTATAGCGTAGTGGATACAGCATGCAACTGCCACCTTGTTGGCCAGTGTTCGAGTCCCCTGGTGGGTTGAGTGTCTAAAAAGTTATAAACTTCAGCTACTGGAATAGGGTAGTCTGTGCATTAAGCATTTGGCACTGAGTTTTCCCATATAACAGGAACCGATGAAAGAGCATCCGAGGTCCCACACTATCTCATCGCCTGGGAGAGGATTTGAGTTCTGGTTGGTTAAATACCCCAGAATTCCTACCTCTCTTATGGCTTTGAAGTATAGCGTAGTGGATACAGCATGCAACTGCCACCTTGTTGGCCAGTGTTCGAGTCCCCTGGTGGGTTGAGTGTCTAAAAAGTTATAAACTTCAGCTACTGGAATAGGGTAGTCTGTGCATTAAGCATTTGGCACTGAGTTTTCCCATATAACAGGAACCGATGAAAGAGCATCCGAGGTCCCACACTATCTCATCGCCTGGGAGAGGATTTGAGTTCTGGTTGGTTAAATACCCCAGAATTCCTACCTCTCTTATGGCTTTGAAGTATAGCGTAGTGGATACAGCATGCAACTGCCACCTTGTTGGCCAGTGTTCGAGTCCCCTGGTGGGTTGAGTGTCTAAAAAGTTATAAACTTCAGCTACTGGAATAGGGTAGTCTGTGCATTAAGCATTTGGCACTGAGTTTTCCCATATAACAGGAACCGATGAAAGAGCATCCGAGGTCCCACACTATCTCATCGCCTGGGAGAGGATTTGAGTTCTGGTTGGTTAAATACCCCAGAATTCCTACCTCTCTTATGGCTTTGAAGTATAGCGTAGTGGATACAGCATGCAACTGCCACCTTGTTGGCCAGTGTTCGAGTCCCCTGGTGGGTTGAGTGTCTAAAAAGTTATAAACTTCAGCTACTGGAATAGGGTAGTCTGTGCATTAAGCATTTGGCACTGAGTTTTCCCATATAACAGGAACCGATGAAAGAGCATCCGAGGTCCCACACTATCTCATCGCCTGGGAGAGGATTTGAGTTCTGGTTGGTTAAATACCCCAGAATTCCTACCTCTCTTATGGCTTTGAAGTATAGCGTAGTGGATACAGCATGCAACTGCCACCTTGTTGGCCAGTGTTCGAGTCCCCTGGTGGGTTGAGTGTCTAAAAAGTTATAAACTTCAGCTACTGGAATAGGGTAGTCTGTGCATTATGCATTTGGCACTGAGTTTTCCCATATAACAGGAACCGATGAAAGAGCATCCGAGGTCCCACACTATCTCATCGCCTGGGAGAGGATTTGAGTTCTGGTTGGTTAAATACCCCAGAATTCCTACCTCTCTTATGGCTTTGAAGTATAGCGTAGTGGATACAGCATGCAACTGCCACCTTGTTGGCCAGTGTTCGAGTCCCCTGGTGGGTTGAGTGTCTAAAAAGTTATAAACTTCAGCTACTGGAATAGGGTAGTCTGTGCATTAAGCATTTGGCACTGAGTTTTCCCATATAACAGGAACCGATGAAAGAGCATCCGAGGTCCCACACTATCTCATCGCCTGGGAGAGGATTTGAGTTCTGGTTGGTTAAATACCCCAGAATTCCTACCTCTCTTATGGCTTTGAAGTATAGCGTAGTGGATACAGCATGCAACTGCCACCTTGTTGGCCAGTGTTCGAGTCCCCTGGTGGGTTGAGTGTCTAAAAAGTTATAAACTTCAGCTACTGGAATAGGGTAGTCTGTGCATTAAGCATTTGGCACTGAGTTTTCCCATATAACAGGAACCGATGAAAGAGCATCCGAGGTCCCACACTATCTCATCGCCTGGGAGAGGATTTGAGTTCTGGTTGGTTAAATACCCCAGAATTCCTACCTCTCTTATGGCTTTGAAGTATAGCGTAGTGGATACAGCATGCAACTGCCACCTTGTTGGCCAGTGTTCGAGTCCCCTGGTGGGTTGAGTGTCTAAAAAGTTATAAACTTCAGCTACTGGAATAGGGTAGTCTGTGCATTAAGCATTTGGCACTGAGTTTTCCCATATAACAGGAACCGATGAAAGAGCATCCAAGGTCCCACACTATCTCATCGCCTGGGAGAGGATTTGAGTTCTGGTTGGTTAAATACCCCAGAATTCCTACCTCTCTTATGGCTTTGAAGTATAGCGTAGTGGATACAGCATGCAACTGCCACCTTGTTGGCCAGTGTTCGAGTCCCCTGGTGGGTTGAGTGTCTAAAAAGTTATATATATATATATATATATATATATATATATATATATATATATATATATATATATATATATATATATATATATAAATGTGTACAAAGAAAATCAGCATGTGAATGCAATAACATATCTCAGTATAAATGTTCCTTCATACACAACAATGACCAATCGATCACCCTATTAGTCCTAGAACACATATATCTGTAGGTAATCCAGCCTACGTCTGTAACTCTAAACTTCAGTATAAAACACTCCTTGACATAAGAATGCAAACAATCACTCACCTCTCACTGCGTCTTGCACGCTAATGACAACCAAACACTATCACTTCCCTACAAGTAATCATTTAGAACTTCCCTTCCACATCTGGAAGTTCACTACCCTGATCTTTAGGTTCTTCCGGGCTTAACTACCAGGATCCTCTGCAGCTCCTCCAGGCTGCTACCATGAAGTTTTCCATGAGCAACTACGGTGCTTCGCCCTTCAGCTAGGTTCCTCCACAGCTCTCTTGGCTGCTACACCATGAAGATCCCTCGAGCAACTATGGTGCTTCACCACCTCTACAGAAGCACGTGACACTCCTCTTCACTGCTTCTCCACACAGCTCGAGGTCCTCTGCTCCACTACCTTGGAGTCTCATCAACTACTCCCTCTGTGCTGGTTTCGAAGTTCTCAGCAACTTCTCCCCAAAGACAAACCTGCAACCCAACGACACTCTAATAAAAATGTTTCTCCTTTAACACATAAACAAAAATAATCACACAATATGTTTGCCTCAAACCTCTATCTGTCCTCTACATACTGTGAGAGTGGACTCCCCCATTGGGCGGGTCCATGCTCCACCTCGCCCGGCGTGCCTCCACACTCTCCTCCGCCGCCCCTCAGTCAGTTGGCTCCAAGCAGCCGAAGGGAGAAGATGCGCTGCTCGTCCCTCCAGCTGTCTCTCTCATCTCCGTCCTCTTATTTAGGCTTCCTGCCTTACCAAAACATTTCTAACTCATCAATAAACATTGCTACTGTCGCTGGGTACACGACCAGCTACAAGCAATCACTATGAACTGGCTTAAATCGTGCTTACCACAGATTGTCTCGTCGAAGGCGCTCCTCCCTATGACGGAGCCTGGTCAAGGCATTCCACACAGCCCACAAAAAATGTCTCTGGGTGGCCTAATACTCTCCTCGCCGTCCAGGACTTGAGACCACAACGTTCCCAGCTTGATTCTACAGCTGGCACGTCTGCACACTTCTCTTCTCTTGGAACTAGGGGTTCCTTTCTGACGGGAGCTCAAACGGAGCGCGGCTTTCCCCTGCGATGTCTGGCGCTCAAGTGAGGTCAAAGCCCTCCAGAAGCGAGCCTCACACCTCCAGCAAAATATCCACATCTCCTAACCAGTCATTTATCTGTTTTCTTATGCACTGCGCATAATCTTAAACTCCGTGTAAAATTTACCCAATTATTTTTACATATGTGTTATCACCTCCATATTTCCTAGACCTTCCGGTTAGGTCAGGCTTGCTGAATAACTCTCAAGGGGGAGACTCGTTTCTCCTGCAGGCCGAGATCATAACACTCCCCTCCCCTTATTTTTGAGTTATTCCAGTGGCAAAGCTCGGGATAATACATCCGCCATCACACTGTCTCGTTCTTCAACCGATATACTCCCTTAGGAGTCTATAATTAGTTCGTTGCACCTTGCAACATCCGGCTCACAACTCTCCAGAAACATGATCTTCTCATAAACAATCTGACTTCTCTGGCACCTCTTGGCTAGGCTGTCCTCCAAGGACGCCTGCACTCCATCGTTCCACTCTACTTATTGTTTCCACCCTCCATTACCTCGTCTTCTTCTCTTCACGTCCAGAGTCAGACATCTGCTGTCTGTACCTCCTCTGTCGTCTTCACACTTCCATCTACTGCCATTGTATTTTCGTCTCCTGTCATCATACTTCACTCCCTCATCTTCACCGACGATCCTCCCTTTCGTCTCCTCATATATCCGAGACCTCATCCCGTTTGACTTCCATCGAGTCCTCGGCTTTCTTCTATTCACCCATGCTTGCATCATCATCCTCTTCCCACACTTCTCACCTTTATACAACTCCCTTCCTTCTCCTTCAACTCTTCTTCGTTCCCTAAAAGTTTCTTCGAGCACTGTACTACACTCAACAGCACTCGACCGTACATGTCGCTCTACCTCTCCTAGAGTGCTCATAAGCATCTCTCCACACATACTGTCTCTTCTCCTTTCATTTTCCCAGCTATTACTTTTCTTCACTATCTCTCCTCCACGTTTTCTGTGAAACATGCCAACTCTTGACATCTCCCACAACTTAACTCCACTATCCCTATGCCTCTGTGCTCGTGGACAACTTGACGCTCTACTCCCGTCCTCAGTCTGTCCACATCCTTCCTCATTCCTACTCAGCACAGTTGCGTTCACCTTCCGGCTCTTAATTTCAGCGTGCTGGGCTCTGCTCAGGTCCCCTCTCTTCACATGAGTCTTCTTCGGCTGGGTCATCTTCACTTTTGACCTCACCGAGACTTCATTTTCCTGGGCTGGACCTTCATCAAACAGCCACGCTATATCTACGTCGATATCTTCTTCCGGCTGAATCGACACTGTCTCATCTTCTCCAGTGTCTTCCTCCTCGGCCACCTCTGCCTTCATCACTACCGAGACAGGGTACTCAATGGCTTGGTGGTCTCCTAACTCATCTCCTCGGATGTCAGTTAGATTCACACTCTCAGGTGTCCCACTCGTGCCGCGGCCTTCTGGGCTCTCCTCTGGCACAGTCTCCGCCATAACTCTAGTCAACACCTTTGTCCCGCACAAGTCATTTCCCAGGATCACTTGGACTCTTGGAATAGGTATGTCGGGGCTTACTCCCAACATCACCTCTGCCGACACAGTCCGACCTTAGCTGGACAGCACATACGGGCATGTCACTCTCAGACAATAACCCATACACTTTCATCTTCCCACTGCCAGCTAACCGTCGATCATTCCCAATCAGGCTTCTCGCAATCAAGCTCTGATTAGCTCCGGTATCACTTAAGATACCAACTTCTACCTCAGGTTGGCTTCCTATACTGATCCAACCTTTGCTCACGAACGATCTATACCTTTCATTCACTAAGTTTATCTTCTGTGGTTTGTCTCGGAACACATTAGTATATTTACTTCGGGGGTCACACATGGCCAGGGTCACAACTCTCTTGCCCTGCCGACAATCTCGCATCACGTGACCCAATCCGTTACAATTGTAACACCTCACCTGGGAAAAGTATCTTCTATATGTACCAGAGTGGCTCCGACTTTGTCCACTCGCATGAGAGTTCCTCGGGCCAGGTACACTACCTGCACTCTGTGGGGCTTTACTGGACTCTTGATTTCCAGGATAACGATCAGTTTCTCGTTTAGCTCCTCCATCTTCACTTTCAGACGAAGTGCGAGACCTACTCTTCTGAGTTTTAGGGTACTTACTTTTATCTGCCCATTTATCGAAATTCTTCTCACCCCAGACTCTTCTGGGTCTTTCATAATTTCTTCCTCCCCAGACTCCACTGGGTCTGCCATTGCTGCATCTCGCCTCGCTTCTCACTCTGTTCTTCCTCTAGCTCTTGTATGTTTTGGCAATCATATCTGCCCTATCTGCGGCATTTTTCACCTCCTTTATCCCTGCTTCTTGGATCTTGAACTTTGTTTCGGGATACATCATCTCCAAGAACTTCTCCATGACCATCAGTTGCTTCAGGTCAGCGTAAGATCCAACTTCAGCAGCCTCAATCCATTTCTGGAATCGTCTTTCCAGATCTCTTGCTGTCTCAGCAAAAGTACACGGTCCATCCTTCACTATCTCTCTGAAGCGCTTTCTATAAGCTTCTGGGGTTAACTGAAACGAGCGCAATATGCTGCTCTTTACTGTGGCATAATCCTGGCACTCTTCCAGTGACAATTGGGTGTATGCCTCCCTGGCTGCACCGGTCGATCTTAACTGGACCAGCTGGGCCCATTCCTCCTGTGACCACTCCTTGATGCTGGCCACTTTTTCAAAATGCTCGAAGAAGCTCTCTGCCTCTTCGGGAACAAACAAGGGAATGTCCTTCTCCCTAACCCTAACATCTGGTGAGTGTGGTACCGGGGTGGTGCCCTCTGGCAACCCATGTTCAATCCTTTGTTCAGCCAAGGTTCTGTTCGCTTCTATCTGCATTTGTTTGGTTCTCTCTTTTTCTTTTTCGACCTGGGCTTTTTTCTTTTTCCACCTCTAGTCTTGCTTTCTCCCTTTCTATTTCCAGTCTGGTTTTCTCTTTTTCCCTCTCGGCTTCATTTTTCATCTGGAGTTCTAATTTCATCTTTTCCAGCTGGAACTGTCTCTCCTTGTCCTCACGCTGCATCTGGAACTCTAACTGGAATCTCTCCAAGCTCCTATTCCGGCTACTCCTGCTACTGCGGCTACTCCTGCTACTGCGGCTACTCCTGCTGCTCCTACTTGATCCCTGGGATCTCACTTCATCCTGCCCATCATCCTCCTTTCCACTTTCTGCTCCTTTTTGGGCTCCTTGCTCTGCCGCTTCACTTTTGGCTCTTAACTGCTTCAGGATCTCATCCTTCCTCCCAGCTACTTTAGATGCTTTCAACCTAATGCCACATTTTTCTGCTATTTGTTTCAATTGATCCCTCGTGCAACCTTCCAAGTCCTCAGGCTTGCCTGACTCCACAAACGTTTGCACCTTATCCATCTTTGTCCTGTGAGTCTTCCCAATAGAGAGAGTATACACCTGCGGTCACACAGTTTATCTATTTCAGCAAGGGGTGTACAAATCCACTCTTGGACAGGGTGTGGGTGTGTCAGTTCACTCTCCCGGACACAGGCCCCCAATTTATTATAGATTGTGTGTTGGTGGAGTCGTGTTGTTCCCCCTTTACGGACAACCCAACCCACAACTCGGTAGAGTGCTTATACCTCACTAGGAGATCACACTAGGCGCTTCTGGCTCTTGGAGGGGGCCTCAACGTCACACGTTTAGGGGATGCGGCTCCAACACTTAGCCTCGTTGTCACGTGCACATACCCACTCCAGCCACTGTGACTTCCCACTCTCTCCTTATGTGATATGATCTCCTCAATTCCCTTTGACTTACTAATTTTCCATCCTACCCTGTCCACAGCTGTGGTTCTTGGTTCTTTCTCTCTCTCTCTCTTCCTTTACTATTTCCTGAGAAGCCTCACTAGGACAAGGCCAAACACCAACAAATTGGAATGCATTTACTGGACAAAGCACATACATATAATAAAAATGAATCCTATACTCTATACTATTACAATCAGGTTGCACTCCAACACCATCAGAACTCTATCATCAGCTTATCAAGTGGTATCCTACCTCCTGGTTCACCACCTGATACTATCAACCTCCTCAAGTTGATCAAGTCTACATACACTGTTGCACCATCAGCAAGAGAATATATATGTATATATATATGTATATATATGTGTATATATATGTATATATATATATATATATATATATATATATATATATATATATATATATATATATATATATATATATATACATATATATATACATATATATATACATATATATATATATATATATATATATATATATATATATATATATATATATATATATATATATATATATATATATATATATATATATATATATATATAAATAAATGTGTACAAAGAATGTGTGAATATAAATGTGTACAGCATGTGAATGCAATAACATATCTCAGTATAAATGTTCCTTGATACACAACAATGATCAATCGATCATTCTATTAGTCCTAGAACATATCCATCTGTAGGTAATCCAGCCTACGTCTGTAACTCTAAACTTCAGTATAAAACACTCCTTGACATAAGAATGCAAACAATCACTCACCTCTCACTGCGTCTTGCACGCTAATGACAACCAAACACTATCACTTCCCTACAAGTAATCATTTAGAACTTCCCTTCCACATCCGGAAGTTCACTACCCTGATCTTTAGGTTCTTCCGGGCATAACTACCAGTATCCTCTGCAGCTACTCCAGGCTGCTACCATGAAGTTTTCCTTGAGCAACTACGGTGCTTCGCCCTTCTGCTAGGTTCCTCCACAGCTCTCTTGGCTGATACACCATGAAGTTCCCTCGAGCAACTATGGTGCTTCACCACCTCTACAGAAGCACGTGACACTCCTCTTCAGCTCGAGGTCCTCTGCTCCACTACCTAGGAGTCTCATCAACTACTCCCTCTGTGCTGGCTTCGAAGTTCTCAGCAACTTCTCCCCCAAAGACAAACCTGCAACCCATCGACACTCCAATAAAAATGTTTCCCCTTTAACACATAAACAAAAATAATCACACAATATGTTTGCCTCAAACCTCTATCTGTCCTCTACATACTGTGAGAGTGGACTCCCCCGTTGGGCGGGTCCATGCTCCACTTCGCCCGGCGGGCCTCCACACTCTCCTCCGCTGCCCCTCAGTCAGTTGGCTCCAAGCGGTCGAAGGGAGAGGATGCGCTGCTCGTCCCTCCAGCTGTCTCTCTCATCTCCGTCCTCTTATTTAGGCTTCCTGCCTTACCAAAACATTTCTAACTCATCAATAAACATTGCTACTGTCGCTGGGCACACGACCAACTACAAGCAATCACTATGAACTGGCTTAAATCGTGCTTACCACAGATTGTCTCGTCGAGGGCGCTCCTCCTCTGACAGAGCCTGGTCAGGGCGTTCCACACAGCCAACAAAAAATGTCTCTGGGCGGCTTAATACTCTCTTCGCCGTCCAGGACTTGAGACCACAACGTTCCCAGCTCGATTCTAGAGCTGGCACGTCTGCACACTTCTCTTCTCTTGGAGATATATCACTAGGGGTTCCTTTCTGACGGGAGCTCAAATGGACCGCGGCTTTCCCCTGCGATGTCTGGCGCTCAAGTGAGATCAAAGCCCTCCAGAAGCGAGCCTCACACCTCCAGCAAAATATCCACATCTCCTAACCAGTCATTTATCTGTTTTCTTATGCACTGTCCATAATCTTAAACTCTGTGTAAAATTTACCCAATTATTTTTACATATGTGTTATCGCCTCCATATTTCCTAGACCTTCCGGTTAGGTCAGGCTTGCTGAATAACTCTCAAGGGGGAGACTCGTTTCTCCTGCAGGCTGAGATCATAACACAGTGACGTGGCACAGGGAGCCAATGAAAATCGCCCCTGACAAGTATGACGTCACGAAGGCAGGAGGGTCCCAAGATCGCGCCTCTTTGGCGCCACGTTGACGAGGTCGGACGTGCGAAAGTTGGTCCTGTCAGTCTGACAATTGTACCCCGCTCCCGTGGATTTTTTGCATCACCCGTAGTCAGCAAGTACGCTGTGAGGTCTTCCTTCATTCATGTGTTGGACCGAAGAGGGAAACCCCGGAATATTGAGCAACAAGTGCTCCGGGGACAGGTGCTTTGCAAGAAGAAGAAGTGAAGTCTGTGCAGTGACGTATGTGACGTCTGAGGCAGTTCACCCATCTAGTGACGACGTAGCAACTGGGCCAGTCCACCGGGAAGCTGCGGGAGAAGAAAACTAATTGGAAATCAGGACGACTGCAGCCGAAAAGTAGGTTGGCAGCAGTAGTTGCGAGGAGAAGTCGACGGCCGGGAGACCGACTCCAACCCTTCAAGTTGTGGAGGAGCACGGACCTGGGGAGATTAGAGCACGGAGACGACGAGTTTATTATGGGACGTTGATTGGGTTCCTGGAGAACGCATCAGTGTGTGTGCGGGGGCGTTTCCTACAACGAGGCAAGAGCTGGGACCAGGAGCAGCAATTCAACTCCCATCGGAGGGCAAGTCCACATCAGTGAGGTGGAAGTAGTTGATTCTAGTTTCCCTCCCAATTCCCCTTTAGTCAGCTATATATTTACCCAGAATATCTTTCACGTCGTGAGCAAGACTCACCAATGTCTATGTCACGGTAGGACACAGTTGTGAGAAGTGAGGCTGTAGGAAGCTCTCACGGTATATATATTTGCGGTGTGTGGATGCACCTGTAATCATTGAAGAGTTTACTGTGTCGTTGATGATTTCTTTCATGTGGTATTAATATTATAAATTATGCCAGAGAATATATATATATAGGTGTACCAGTTATTGGTGTTAGGCTATATGCTCGGTATTTATCTCATTATTATTGATATTGATGAATTGATCTTTATATATGTATATGTTGGTGTGTTGAATAACATTTCCATGTGTACAGTGATTAATTGTGTTATCGCCTTCGAAAGGAAGTACTGAATCTAAGGACAGTACCGTGGTTAATTGCATTCATTGTCAGTATTATGAAGTACAGTGCATTATGCCATTATAGTGAAATATTACGTTAATTGCTGTACAAATGAGTTATTGAACTTGAGATCAGTGTGGTGATTCATTGCGTTCTATTGCCATTATAGAATTATTGTGTTGATGACAAACATAGTGATCCCTGCGAATATAAAGAAATTGGCACTTCATGCCAAAGAAACAAGTACATAAGCATTCGCACGGTGAGTGGGGCCACTCAGCTGACATTGAGAGGAGGGGGAGTGTTGCCCTCTAGACGAGCCCCAGTTTTATGAAGAGAGAGAGACTTTCTGCATGTACTTGATGCCTCGTTGTTGATATAGATATAATACCTTGAAGTTTTTAAGTAAAATACAAAATACCTTCGCCAGTGACCAGATTTAATGAGTGAGCTCTCTGCCACTAGTACCACAATTCCACAATAACGCTGACGTGTTACTGGACACGGGAAACACCAGTTGGCGACATTGCAGTTAGCAGTGGAGCCCTTGTCGGGGCTGGCACACGGTTGGTAGAGAGCAACTGTGTTCTCACTCGTCTTTGGCTATAAAGGCCGGCTGGAGATTGACTGGGATACTCTCCTGGCGAACAGTGGCGCCGCGAGGATTGAGTGAAGACCCGCAGGGCTACGGTGAGTAACAGTTATCACTAATACTACTGGGTGGTGTCTATGTAGAGAGAGAGACACCCCGGCGTTGGCGACCGTTGACAGAATATCAATTGCAGACATTTATATTTACTTACAACTAAGGTAAACCCCGACATTGGCAATCTTGCCAGGTGTCCAGGATAAACTTTTTGTGTATACTGTTACTCGCCCCCTCGTATTCCCCGACACTATACAACCAAATTCGAGGATTTTTACTTAAAATCATATAGATAGTTCTCGTGTTATTTAGATCATTAATAAGGCATGTGAAAATGTTGTTTCCAATACAAACTATAAAAATCATGGTGTTTTCATTAGAATTAATTAAAATGTTCCTGATTTTCCGTTTCCAAAAGAAGATGTACATGTAAAACTGCTCCAATCCGGCTAAAACGTCGATATATGCAATAAAAACAGGGTTTCTCTCTTAATCAATATCTTACTCGCTAATTTAATGAAGTACAAATGGTTGATTGAAAAAATTGTTTTTAATGTGAATTTGCCATTAATTACACGTAAACATCACATTTATCGTATATGTAATGAATTATTTACAATAAACTGAAAATCCTTAAAAACCTAGAAAAACTGCAAAATATTGCAAAATTGGACATATTTGGTTCAAATCACCTAACGGAAATAACGATGAAAGACGTCAAAATATTGCTAAATTCGTTGATTTTTAGTACTAGGCATTATGCAAGAAAACCCACTAAAATGCAATATTATGTGGAATTCTAAACTTTGTAGGCCAAATCATATGTCGTGAAAAAACCTCAAATAGTATCGAAATATTAGTAAATTCGAATATTTTTATCTAAATCACACAACATTAAAAATTTGAAAAAAGGGACTATATACCAAATTCGAGGATTTTTACTTAAAATCATATAGATAGTTCTCATGTTATTTAGATCGTTAATAAGGCATGTAAAAATGTTGTTTCCAATACAAACTATAAAAATCAATGTGTTTTCATTAGAATTAACTAAAATGTTCCTGGTTTCTGTTTATATTACCAAAAGATGATATACATGTAAAATCGCTCCAATGGGGCTCAAACGTCGAAATATGCAATTTAAACAGGGTTTCTCTCTTAATCAATATCTTACTCGCTTTTTTAACGAGGTACGAATGGTTGATTATAATAATGTATTTAACGTGAATTTGCAATTAATTCCATGTATGCATCATATTTGTCGTATATGTAATGAATTAATAACAATAAACTGAAAATCCTTAAAAACGTGGAAAAACTTCAAAATATTGCAAAAATTGGACATATTTGGTTCAAATCACCCAACGGAAAAAACGATGAAAGACGTCAAGATATTGCTAAATTCGTTGATTTTTAGTACAAAGCATAATGCAAGAAAACCCACTAAAACGCAATATTATGTGGAATTCTAAGATTTGTAGGCCAAATCATATGTCGTGAAAAAACCTGAAGTAGTATCGAAATATTAGTAAATTCGAATATTTTTATCTAAAATCACACATGAAATTGAAAAAGTCACTATATTACAAAATTCGAGGATTTTTACTTTAAATCATAATGCTAGGTTTCGTGGCATTTAGATCATTATTAAGGAAAATGAAAATGTTGTTTTCATTACAAACGTTAAAAATCAAAGAATTTTCATTAGAATTAGGTAAAGTGTTCCTCATTTTCCGTTAATATTACTGAATAAAGAAGTACACGTAAAACCGCTCTAATCCGGCTGACACGTCGAAATATGCAATAAAAACAGGTTTTCTCTCTTAATCAATATCTAACTTGCTATTTTAACGAGGTACGAATGGTTGATTGAAAATAATGAATTTAATGTGAATTTGCAATTAATTACTTGTTTGCATCATATTTATCGTATATGTAATGAATTAACAATAACCTGAAAATCCTTAAAAACGTAGAAAAACTGCAAAATATTGCATAAATTGGACATATTTGGTTCAAATCATCTAACGGAAAAAACGATGAAAGACGTCAAAACATTGCTAAATTCGTTGATTTTTAGTACAAAGAATAATGTAAGAAAACTTACTAAAACGCAATATTATGTGGAATTCTAAGATTTGTAGACCAAATCACATATCGTGAGAAAACCTGAAGTAGTATCGAAATATTAGTAAATTCGAATATTTTTGTCTAAATCACACAACATTAAAAATGTGAAAAAAGTGACTATGTAACCAAATTTTAGGATTTTTACTTCAAAACATATAGATAGGTCTAGTGTTATTTAGATCATTAATAAGGCATATGAAAATGTTGTTTCCAATTCAAACGATAAAAACCAATGTGTTTTCATTAGAATAAACTAAAATGTTCCTGATTTTCCGTTTATATTACCGAAAGAAGATGTACACGTAAAACAGCTCTAATCCGGCTGAAACGTCGAAATATGCAATAAAAACAGGGTTTCTCTCTTAATCAATATCTTACTCGCGATTTTAACGAGGTACGAATGGTTGATTGAAAATAATGTATTTAATTTGAATTTGCAATTAATTTCGTGTTTGCATCATATTTATCGTATATGTAATGAATTAACAATAACCTGAAACTCCTTAAAAACGTAGAAAAACTGCAAAATATTGCATAAATTTGATATATTTGGTTCAAATCACCTAACGGAAAAAACGATGAAAGACGTCAAAATATTGCTAAATTCGTTGATTTTTAGTATAAAGAATAATGCAAGAAAACTTACTAAAACACAGTATTATGCGGAATTCTAAGATTTGTAGACCAAATCACATATCGTGAGAAAACCTGGAGTAGTATCGAAATATTAGTAAATTTGAATATTTTTATCTAAATCACACAACATTAAAAATTTGAAAAAAGTGACTATTCGAGGATTTTTACTTCAAATCATGTAAATAAGTCTCGTGGTTTTTAGATCATTAATAAGGCATATGAAAATGTTGTTTCCAATACAAACGATAGAAACCAATGTGTTTTCATTAGAATAAACTAAAATGTTCCTGATTTTCCGTTCATATTACCGAAAGAAGATGTACACGTAAGATCGCTCTAATCCGACTGAAACGTTGAAATATGCAATAAAAACAAGGTTTCTCTCCTAATCAATATCTTTTCGCTATTTTAACGAGGTACAAATGGTTGATTAAAAAGAATGTGTTTAATGTGAATTTGCAATTAATTACTTGTTTGCATCATATTTGTCGTATATGTAATGAAATAATAACAATAAACTGAAAATTCTTAAAAACGTAGAAAAACAGCAAAATTTTGCATAATTCGTTCAAATCACACAAAGGGAAAAAAGGAAGATAAACGTCAAAATAATGTTAATTCGATCATTTTTAGTACAAAAAAAAATCAAGAAAACTTGCTAAAAACGCAATAATTTGCGAAATTCTAAGATTTGTAGGCCAATTTACATATGCTGCGAAAACCTTAATTAGTATCGAAATATTATTAAATTCGAATATTTTTAACTAAAATAACACATGAAATTGAAAGTCACTATATTACCATTTTCGAGGGTTTTTACTTCAAATCATAACGCTAGGATTCCTGGCATTTAGATCATTAATAAGGCAAATGAAAATGTTGTTTCCATTACAAACGTTAAAAATCAATGTGTTTTCATTAGAATTAAGTAAAATGTTCCTCATTTTCCATTAATATTACCGAAGAAGAAGTGCACGTAAAACCGCTCTAATCCGGCTGTAACTTCGAAAAATGCAATAAAAACAGGGTTTCGCTCTTAATAAATATCTTACTCGCTATTTTAACGAGGTACGAATGGCTGATTGAAAATAATGTATTTAATGTGAATTTGCAATTTATTACATGTATACATCATATTTGTCGTAAATGTAGTTAATTAATAACAATAAACTGAAAAACATTAAAAACGTAGAAAAACTGCAAAATATTGCTTAAATCGGATATATTTGGTTCAAATCACCCAAAGGAAAAAAACAATGAAAGATATCAAAATATTGCTAAATTCGTTGATTTTTAGCACAAAGCTTAATGCAAGAAAACCCACTAAAACGCAATATTATGTGGAATTCTAAGATTTGTAGGCCAAATCATATGTGAAAAAAGCTCAAATAGTATCGTAATAGTAGTAAATTCGAATATTTTTATCTAAATCTCACAATATTAAAAATTTGAAAAAAGTGACTATTGTGACGGTGTTCACCCCCTTATATTTCTCTCATGCCAGCTGTAAGAGCGTGGGAGAAATCTACCACACCACGCCATCTACTCTACCCGAACGTTCTCTACCTTCCAGAGAACAATTTGACATATGTGGGAGCATGAGGTGTTCTCGCGTTGGCGAGAAACTAGCCAAAGAAGAGTTTTTTGGCCAGTGGCTTAGGCCCTTTAGGACGCCAAGGTGGCGCCGGACCCTACGTTTTCCCGCCAAGACGTTATGACGTCAGTGGCACCAGATTGGTCAAGAACAGTGACGTGGCACAGGGAGCCAATGAGAAACGCCCCTGGAAAGTATGATGTCACGAGTGCAGGGGGGTCCGGATGGCGCGTGCCGTGGCGCCAAGGAGTTAGACACGACACGTCAAGTAGGTCGGACGTGCGATCGGGGGTCCTGTTAGTCTGACAGTTTTTGCCCCAACTCCTTTGGATTTACGCATCACCAGTGGTCTGCAAGCACTCTGTGAGGTCTTCCTGTACTCCATGTGTCGGACAGAGAAGGAATTGACGAGCTACAAGTGCTCTAGTGACAGGTGCTTTGCAAGAAGTGAAGTCTGAGCAGTGACGTCCGAGACGACTGTACAGTTTCACCAGTTGGGTGATGATGTAGTGGCTGGGCTAGTCCACCGTGAGGAAGAAGAAGAACGAACTAGCTGGGAATACGAACGACTGCAGCCTCCACAACTGCAAGAGGTTGTGGAGGAGCACGGGGCCTGCAGAGGAGAGCAGCAGGGAGAAGACGCGTTTTTGGGTGTTGGTTGGGTTCCTGGAAAGAGCATCAGTGTGTGTGTGGGGGTGTTCCCTACAACGAGTCGAGAGCCGGGACCAGGAGCTTCAATTCAACTCTCAACAGAGGGCGAGTCCACGTCATTGATGGTGGAAGTAGGTAATTCAATTTTCCCTCCCATTTCCATTTAGTTAGCTATAAGCCAGAGTATCTTCTATGTCGTGAGCAGGGCTCACCAATGTCTACGTTTCTAGTGAGACACAGTTGTGATGAGATGCTGTAGAACTCTCATGGTATATATATATATATATATATGTATATATATATATATATATATATATATATATATATATATATATATATATATATACATATATATATATATATATATATGGTGTGTGATTTCACCTGTGGTTTTGGTGAAGAGATTACTATTAGCCAGAGTATCTTCTATGTCATGAGCAGGGCTCACCAATGTCTATGTTTCTAGTGAGACACAGTTGTGAAGAGAGGCTATAGAGCTCTCATGAAATATATATATACGGTGTGTGATTGCACCTGTGGTTCAATGAAGAGATTTCTGTGATGAGGACATTTATATTCATGTCATTTATATTATAAGTTTGTGCCAGAGAATATATATATATATATATATATATATATATATATATATATATATATATATATATATATATATATATATATATATATATATATATATATAATATATATATATATATATAATATATATATATATATATATTATGACGGTGTTCCCCCCCTTATATTTCTCCCACGCCTGCAGTAAGAGTCATGTCCACTTTACCCGAGCATTCTCTACGTCGCAGGCATCAGATTGATATGTGTAGGAGAATGTAGTGTTCTCGAAGTGCCGAGAAATTCATAAAAGAAGAGTATTTTGGCCTGTGGTTTAGGCCCTTTAGGAAGCCAATATGGCGCTGGCTCTTCTGTTTTGCCGCCAAAACTGTGTGACGTCAGTGACACCGGATTGGTCACCGACAGCGATGTGGCACAGGGAGCCAATGAAAACCTCCCGTGGCGAATGTGACGTCACGAAGGAAGGGGGGTCCGGTCATCGCGCCGCGCTGGCGTCATCAGTCTAAGACAGCACGTCAAGGAGGTCGGATGTGCGCTGGGGGGACCTGTCAGTTGGACAGTTTACCCCGTCTCCGGAGGACTTACGCATCACCCGTGGTCTGCCATCACCTGTGAGGTCTTCCTTCGTTCATGTGTTGGACCAGAGAAGGAATTGACAGAATATTGAGCAACAAGTGCTCCAGGAACAGGTGTTGTGCAAGAGTGGAGTCTAGGCAGCGACTTATGCGACGGCTGATAGCTCCACAGTGATGACGTAGTGGATGAGCCAATCCTCCGTGAGGGTATCAGTCTGACACGACACGTCAAGGTGGTTGGACGTGCGAAGATTGGTCCTGTCAGTTTGACAGTTGTTTCCCGCTCCCGTGGATTTTACGCGTCACCCGAAGTCTGCCTGTACTCTGTGAGGTCTTCCTTCGTTCATGTGTTGGACCAGAGAGGGAATCGACGGGATATTGAGCAACAAGTGCTCCAGGACAGGTACTGTGCAAGAAGAAGTGAAGTCTGGGCAGTGACGTATGCGACGTCTGAGGCAGTTCACCCGTTTGTGATGGCGTAGTGGCTGGACCGAGCCACCGGGAAGCAGTGGAAGAAGAAAACTATTCGGGAATCCGAACGACTGCAGCCGAGACGTAGGCGGGCAGCCGTAGCTGGGAGGAAAAGTTGACGGCCGGGAGACCGACTCCAACCCTACAAGAAGTCAAGGAGGAGCACGGACCTGCAGTGAAAAGGCACGGAGATGACGCCCTTACAGTGGGACGTTGATTGAGTTCCTGGAGGACACGACAGTGTGTGTGTGGAGGCGTTCCCTACACAAGGCAGGAGCCAGGACCAGGAGCTGCAACTCAACTCTCTCCGGAGGATAGGTGGAAGTAGGTGATTCTAGTTTCCCTCCCAATTCCCCTTTAGTCAGCTATATTATTTAGCCAGAGTATTTTGGATGTCGTGAGCAAGGCTCACCTATGTCACAGTAAGGCACCAGTGTGCACAGTGGTACTACATAGAGTGCCCACGGGATTTATTACTATTATTGGTGTGTACAGGCACCCGGAGTAATTGATGAATTTACTGTGTTGATAACGTCTTTCATGAGACTTTAATGAGATCATTTAGTGAGAGAATATATATATAATTATGCCAGTGTTTGGAGTTAGGCTATGTGCCCAGTAACTATGTTATTACCATTATTGATGTCTGACTCATCCATATATATATATATATGTCTATGCTCGTGTATTGAATAATCATTCATGTGTGCAGTGATTAATTGTGTTATCGCCCACGAAAGGAATTACTGAGAACTCCAGTGATATATACTTGCATACGTTATCATTAAATGAAGGGCAGTGTGTAATACCATGACGGTGAATTATTGTCACCTTTAATGTAGAAATGTTTGATTGAGCCCAAGATCAGTGTAGCGAAGTATTTACGTGCTATTGTCGCAAATATTGTGTGTTCGAACTTCTAGTGATCTTTGAGAAGTTAAAGAAACAGAGCGCGTGACGCCAGGGAAACAAGCAATAAGCATTCGCGCGGGGGGAGTCGCCCAGCTGATTTTGACAGTGACGTGAGGGGGAGCGTTGCCGGCTTGGCGAGTTCAGGATTATATGTGTGGGAACGAGCGTCTCCCACCTGAAACAGCTGTTTGCTTATTGATATAATCTTGTGATGTCTTTGAATGAGTTTTAAGTAAAATACAAAGTACATTGGTGTTTATATCATCCCCTCCATATTTCTTGTGGCTATATAATACCTGAAAGCAGAGAGCGATAGAAGTAAATACCTGCCTGATATCAGACATATTGAGTGTGTTCTTGCCACTGTTACCACAATTCAACAAAACCACTGACGTGTTACTGGACACCGAAAACACCAGTTGGCGACCTTGTGGTTAGTAGTTGAGCCCTATGACGGGGCGGGCCTACAACAGTTAAGTGAACAAGTTGTGTTCCCACTCCTTCTCGATCAGAGGCCGGTTGGGATTGACTGGGATACTCTCCTGGCGTACAGTGGCGCCGCGAGGATAGAGTGAAGACCCGCAGGGCTACGGTGAGTGACCTTGAGAATACTGTTGCTCACCCGAGGAACCCCGACAATATATATATATATATATATATATATATATATATATATATATATATATATATATATATATATATATATATATATATATATATATATATATATATATATATATATATATATATATATATATATATATATAAATGTACAATTTATTAGTGTAAGGCTGTGTGCCCAGTATTACCTCGTTATTACAAATATTGATGAAGTGATCTATATATATGCTGAAATTTTTTAATAGTATTTTCATGTGTATAGTGATTTACTGTGTTCAAGCCAGTACTGTGATATACTGTGATCATGAAGGGATAATAGGCGCTTCACGCCAAGATAGTAAATACAGTGAGCAGGGCGAAAGTACAGTGAACTGAATGAGTTGCTAAACGTTTGATAACACTGTTTTTGGAGCGTGGGAATCGCGCGGAAGCCGGGAGTGTTGCCATCGCGAAGTGTTCCAGATTTATGAAGAGGAAATAATTGCTGCTCATGTATTTCTTTGCCTTGTTGCTGATCCAGAATTATAATACTTTAATCTTTTAAGTAAAATACAAAACCACCTTCGTGTTTGTGTTATCCCTCCATTACTTTGTTGCTATTGAGTCCATTGAAAAGAGAGTGATTTAAACAAATACTTACTTGATACCAAAATTGATTAATGTTCTATTGGGCCACTACTATATTACTATTCCACTGAGGTGTTACTGGACACGGTAAACACCAGTTGGCGACCTTTAGTGAGCGGTAGAGCCCTCTGTCGGGGCGGGCACATGATCAAGAGAAGAGATCGTGTTCTTACTCGTCTTTGGCTAAGAGGCCGGCTGGAGATAGACTGGGAGACTCTCCGGGTGAACAGTGGCACCGTGAGGATTGAGTGAAGACCCGCAGGGCTACAGTAAGTAGCAGTTATCACTACTAGTACTTGGTGGTGACTGGTGAGAGAAGGAGGCACCTCGACCTTGGCGACCTTGCCAGGATTTAAGTGCAAGAGAGAAACCCCGACATTGGCGACCTTGCCAGGATCACGATCAGGATCACGATCAGGATAACGATTAAGATTGTGGTGTTTAATAGTGGCCATAGGTATTAGGTACAGGTAACAGGTATTCACTCATAGCACAAGTATGGAGGACGAGAAGGTAGCAAAGTTTATTGACAGGAATGAACAGGTGCTGGATGATTGCACCAAGGCGCAGCTGCAGTTGATAGCTGACCACTTTGGAATCCCGTTGAGATCCCCCAAAGTGGGAGAGAGGAGGCTTGAGATTGTGGCGCAGCTCAGGGCCCGAGATGAGGCTTTGAGGCAGGAATAACCACAGACACCTGCCAGTTCAGGGGAGAATTTGAGCATTGGTGGAAGCAGTAGGGGATCCAGCGGCAGCAGGCGCAGCATTAAGCTGGAGATGATGAAGCTGCAACTGGAGGAACAGCTGAAGCGTGAAGAACGAGAAGTGCAGCTGAAGCGTGAAGAACGAGAAGCACAGCTGAAACGTGAAGAACAAGAAGCAGAAGCACAGCTGAAGCATGAAGAAATAGAGAAGCACGGCTGAGACGGGAAGAGCGTGAGCATGAAGCACAGCTGAGACGGGAGGAGCGCGAGCTGGAAGCCAAGCTGAAGCAGCAAGAGATTGAAGCCAACAGAGAGGTTGAGCTGAAGTGGGCTGAACTAGGGCTAGCCGCACCCGCACCCCCACAGCAGGAAGACCGCCGGGTGAGAGAGCGCGATTTACCGGTCTTTGTGCCTAATGAAGCTGAGGGCTTCTTTGACCATTTCGAGAGGGTCGCTACCATGAAGAAGTGGCCAAGAGCAGAGTGGGCAGAGCTGGTTCAGGGTAGGCTCACAGGAGAAGCTCGCGAGGCTTACAACATGCTTGACCTCAAGGAATGCACCAATTAAGATGCTGTGAAGAGAGCAGTACTTCACTCGTTTAAGCTGACTCCAGAGTGTTACAGGAAAAGGTTCCGAGAATGTACCCTTTCGCCAGGTAAATCTTATGCAGAGACGGCGCGGGACATGGAGAGAAAATTCCTGAAGTGGTTGGAATCTGAAGGGGCTAAGTCAGCTGAGGACGTCAAAAGGCTAATGGTCATGGAGAAATTTATGTCCGTGCTCTCTCCTGAGATCAGGATTAGAGTCAAGGAAGCTGACATAAAAGACCTGAGGGCTGCTGCTGACAGAGCTGACATGTTGGAAGAAGCCTTGCGACCACGCAGAGAGGGACCGCACCAACCGCCAGTACACTCCGGCTATGGGAGTAGTTTCAGGAAGACGGATGGATGGAGGACAGGAACGAGTTCTCCCAAGTCCCACCTCTCGAGTGGAGATGGTAGGGGACTGAAAAGCTCTGTGGAACCAGTCAAGAAGCCCCTAGCTGAGAGTGCCGGATCTGTTGTTGTGCCGAAGGACACTACGAGGGAGACGACGGAAGGCGCGAGGAAGACACACTGAGCGACGGCCTCTGGAGGCGTTGCCAGGGCGAGTGGTGGTGGAAGGTCACCACCAAGAAGGTTCCGCTGCTACAACTGTGGAGGATTTGGACACATCGCGCGGGAATGCAAACGCCCTAAGCAGCGGGGGAACGTTGCTTTCGTTCAGGTGGAGTGACCGAGAACGTGCGGGGTGAGCCCGTGCCAGGTGTAGAGAAGAGAATTCACCCGTTCGTGTGTGAGGGGACGGTAAGGATGGGGGAGGCAGACCCCATTCCTGTGAAGATATTGAGGGACACCGGGGCTGATTTTACCCTGGTGAGTAGAACCCTGTTCCCCGAGGGTTACGAGAGTACCAGTGTGGGGGTGGCTGTTGTGACCACTGTGGGAGGCCCAGTGAGGATGCCCCTGCACAAAATAACTTTGGATTCTGTTTATGGCTGTCAGACCCTAGTGGTAGGGGTCTGCGCCTCAATGCCCAAGATGGAGGCGCAAGTCATCCTTGGGAATGACGCCTGTGGAGGATGTGTCCTCCGTAACCTCGTGAAAAGCGAAGAGTGCTTGGAGCACTACAGAGAGAAAGGCGGAGTATGAGACGCCTGTGGGAACGAGAAGGGAATCGCGGAGGTGGCGTTCCCTGTATGTGCTGTGATCCCAAGACGGGGCAACGAGCACGGAGTGAGTGGATCTGATGGGGGCTGAAGAGGAGACGTCTGACAGCCTGGGAGTCGATCACCTCTTCGTGGAACCCGGAGGGCAAGTGGAGGGCGAAGGCAACCCGGATGGTGAGCTACAGGTGACCCTCGCCAGTTCTCTTGGGGTGGACCGCGCTCGTCTGAGGGAGTTACAGCAGGTGGAGTTCCCAGATTTGATTCGGGAGGCCAAAGGAGGACGTGTTGGTCCTGAGAGGGCCACTCATTTTTATCTGCAGGATGAGATGCTGATGAGACAATGAAGGCCTCTGAGAATGGAGGCCGGAGAAGAATCATTAGGTATAAGGCACCAGATAGTGTTGCCGGCCCAGTGCAGAGCGGCAGTGCTGGATCTGTCGCACTCTGTGGATTCTTCAGGTCACCTGGGAGTGACCAAGACTCTACGCAAGATTAAGGACCATTTCTACTGGCCGGGTATGAACGCCGATGTGAGGCGTCACTGTAAGACTTGCTTACCTTGCCAGAGGGCAGGAAAGAGTGTACCCGCGATACCAAGGGCCCCGTTAGTCTCTGTTCCTGCATTTGGGCCAGCGTTTGAGCGTCTGTTGGTCGACGGGGTAGGACAGTTGCCACGGACAAAAAAGGGAAATACCTACCTGATGACCATCATGTGTGCGGCAACAAGATTCCCGGAAGCAGTCGTGATGCGACGTTTGACGTAATCCAGACGGACTGTGGGAGCGTATTCCAGTCCAAGTGGTTTAGACAGACCGTGTCGAATTGGGGAGTAACTCAGATTCGGTCGTCGCCCTACCGACCGCAGTCGCAAGGGGCGATCGAAAGGTTTCACTCCACTCTGAAAACCATTCTGAGAGTGTTCTGTGCAGAACAAGGAGCTGAGTGGGACAAGGCAGTGTACCCGGCGTTGTTTGCTATAAGGAACGCTGTGGTGGAGTCGTTGGGTTTCTCACCATTCCAGCTGGTATATGGACATGAGGTACGGAGTCCTTTATCCATGCTGAGAGAGCAATGGGCGCCAGGAGTGACCGTGGGAACGGTCAACGAATGTGTACAAGGAAAGACTGCTACCAAAATATACTAATATATATATATATATATATATATATATATATATATATATATATATATATATATTAGTATATTTTGGTATAGATTAGTATAGATTGAGAAAATTCGTGTTAGAATTATTAATCTTACTTTTTCGGTCATATTTAATAATATATGTCTACAGGAAAGACTGCTACCAAAATATACTAATATATATATATATATATATATTAGTATATTTTGGTAGCAGTCTTTCCTGTAGACATATATTATTAAATATGACCGAAAAAGTAAGATTAATAATTCTAACACGAATTTTCTCAATCTTTCGTACATTACGCTTCACTGTTGGAGGTAAATCAAAAATCACTTCTCCAAAATTCATTTTTATTTCTAGTCTGACGCGACACGGGCGCGTTTCGTAAAACTTATTACATTTTCAAAGACTTCACAAATACACAACTGATTAGAACTTGCGTTTCCCTGATTTTATATCTACATTTGAGTGAGGTGGGAAGGGTGATGTGGCATTACATTTGAGTGAGGTGGGAAGGGTGATGTGGCATTAACACAAGACAGAACACTAGGGGATATTAATAGGGTATTAAAAGTATCAACACAAGACAGAACAGAAACAATGGGTATTGAATAGAAGTGTTTGTAGAAAGCCTATTGGTCCATATTTCTTGATGCTTCTATATTGGAGCGGAGTCTTGAGGTGGGTAGAATATAGTTGTGCAATAATTGGCTGTTGATTGCTGGTGTTGACTTCTTGATGTGTAGTGCCTCGCAAACGTCAAGCCGCCTGCTATCGCTGTATCTATCGATGATTTCTGTGTTGTTTACTAGGATTTCTCTGGCGATGGTTTGGTTATGGGAAGAGATTATATGTTCCTTAATGGAGCCCTGTTGTTTATGCATCGTTAAACGCCTAGAAAGAGATGTTGTTGTCTTGCCTATATACTGGGTTCTTTGGAGCTTACAGTCCCCAAGTGGGCATTTGAAGGCATAGACGACGTTAGTCTCTTTTAAAGCGTTCTGTTTTGTGTCTGGAGAGTTTCTCATGAGTAGGCTGGCCGTTTTTCTGGTTTTATAGTAAATCGTCAGTTGTATCCTCTGATTTTTGTCTGTAGGGATAACGTTTCTATTAACAATATCTTTCAGGACCCTTTCCTCTGTTTTATGAGCTGTGGAAAAGAAGTTCCTGTAAAATAGTCTAATAGGGGGTATAGGTGTTGTGTTAGTTGTCTCTTCGGAGGTTGCATGGCTTTTCACTTTCCTTCTTATGATGTCTTCGATGAAACCATTGGAGAAGCCGTTATTGACTAGGACCTGCCTTACCCTACAGAGTTCTTCGTCGACTTGCTTCCATTCTGAGCTGTGGCTGAGAGCACGGTCGACGTATGCGTTAACAACACTCCTCTTGTACCTGTCAGGGCAGTCGCTGTTGGCATTTAGGCACATTCCTATGTTTGTTTCCTTTGTGTAGACTGCAGTGTGGAAACCTCCGCCCTTTTCCATGACTGTTACATCTAGAAAAGGCAGCTTCCCATCCTTTTCCGTCTCGTAAGTGAAACGCAGCACGGAACTCTGCTCAAATGCCTCCTTCAGCTCCTGCAGATGTCTGACATCAGGTACCTGTGTAAAAATGTCGTCAACATACCTGCAGTATATGGCCGGTTTCAAGTTCATGTCGACTAAGACTTTTTGCTCGATGGTACCCATGTAGAAGTTTGCAAACAGGACACCTAGGGGAGAACCCATGGCGACCCCATCTACTTGCTTATACATGTGCCCATCCGGGCTCAAGAAGGGTGCCTCTTTAGTACAAGCTTGGAGTAGTTTCCTCAGAATACTTTCTGGCATGTCAAGAGGAGTACAGGCTGGATCACGATACACTCTGTCGGCTATCATTCCGATTGTCTCGTCCACAGGTACGTTGGTAAACAGCGATTCTACGTCCAACGAGGCTCTTATCCCTGTGGCCCGTGCGCCCCGCAGTAAGTCCACAAATTCCTTTGGTGACTTCAGGCTGAAGGCGCAAGGAACATAAGGAGTCAGCAGGCCGTTGAGTCGCTTCGCCAGTCTGTACGTGGGTGTGGGTATCTGGCTAATGATTGGCCGAAGTGGGTTTCCAGGCTTGTGCGTCTTGACATTTCCATACGCATATCCAGGTTTATATTCCCCAATGATCTTTGGCAGGTGGAGTCCGGTTTTCTTGGCGTTCACAGTTTCGATCAGTTTGTTGACCTTTGCTTTTAATTCGGCTGTAGTGTCCTTCGTTACCCTTTGGAACTTAGTTTGGTCAGAGAGTATGATGTTCATTTTCGCCAGATATTCGTCTTTTTTAAGAATGACATATATTGGCGACTTGTCACCTCTCCTGACAACTATCTCCTTGTTCTCACGAAGGCTTTTAGCTGCCGCTTTAAGCTCGGGGGACAGTATGGTGCTTCTGTAGTTGCCTCGATTCTTTCCTCCTTCTGCAATAAGTTCTGCTTGTAAGGTATCTTTGGTTGTGACCTTCTTTTGTGTCTCGAGGTCGAATATGTCGTCCAACAGAACGACATATTCGACCTCGAGACACAAAAGAAGGTCACTACCAAAGATACCTTACAAGCAGAACTTATTGCAGAAGGAGGAAAGAATCGAGGCAACTACAGAAGCACCATACTGTCCCCCGAGCTTAAAGCGGCAGCTAAAAGCCTTCGTGAGAACAAGGAGATAGTTGTCAGGAGAGGTGACAAGTCGCCAATATATGTCATTCTTAAAAAAGACGAATATCTGGCGAAAATGAACATCATACTCTCTGACCAAACTAAGTTCCAAAGGGTAACGAAGGACACTACAGCCGAATTAAAAGCAAAGGTCAACAAACTGATCGAAACTGTGAACGCCAAGAAAACCGGACTCCACCTGCCAAAGATCATTGGGGAATATAAACCTGGATATGCGTATGGAAATGTCAAGACGCACAAGCCTGGAAACCCACTTCGGCCAATCATTAGCCAGATACCCACACCCACGTACAGACTGGCGAAGCGACTCAACGGCCTGCTGACTCCTTATGTTCCTTGCGCCTTCAGCCTGAAGTCTCCAAAGGAATTTGTGGACTTACTGCGGGGCGCACGGGCCACAGGGATAAGAGCCTCGTTGGACGTAGAATCGCTGTTTACCAACGTACCTGTGGACGAGACAATCGGAATGATAGCCGACAGAGTGTATCGTGATCCAGCCTGTACTCCTCTTGACATGCCAGAAAGTATTCTGAGGAAACTACTCCAAGCTTGTACTAAAGAGGCACCCTTCTTGAGCCCGGATGGGCACATGTATAAGCAAGTAGATGGGGTCGCCATGGGTTCTCCCCTAGGTGTCCTGTTTGCAAACTTCTACATGGGTACCATCGAGCAAAAAGTCTTAGTCGACATGAACTTGAAACCGGCCATATACTGCAGGTATGTTGACGACATTTTTACACAGGTACCTGATGTCAGACATCTGCAGGAGCTGAAGGAGGCATTTGAGCAGAGTTCCGTGCTGCGTTTCACTTACGAGACGGAAAAGGATGGGAAGCTGCCTTTTCTAGATGTAACAGTCATGGAAAAGGGCGGAGGTTTCCACACTGCAGTCTACACAAAGGAAACAAACATAGGAATGTGCCTAAATGCCAACAGCGACTGCCCTGACAGGTACAAGAGGAGTGTTGTTAACGCATACGTCGACCGTGCTCTCAGCCACAGCTCAGAATGGAAGCAAGTCGACGAAGAACTCTGTAGGGTAAGGCAGGTCCTAGTCAATAACGGCTTCTCCAATGGTTTCATCGAAGACATCATAAGAAGGAAAGTGAAAAGCCATGCAACCTCCGAAGAGACAACTAACACAACACCTATACCCCCTATTAGACTATTTTACAGGAACTTCTTTTCCACAGCTCATAAAACAGAGGAAAGGGTCCTGAAAGATATTGTTAATAGAAACGTTATCCCTACAGACAAAAATCAGAGGATACAACTGACGATTTACTATAAAACCAGAAAAACGGCCAGCCTACTCATGAGAAACTCTCCAGACACAAAACAGAACGCTTTAAAAGAGACTAACGTCGTCTATGCCTTCAAATGCCCACTTGGGGACTGTAAGGTCCAAAAAACCCAGTATATAGGCAAGACAACAACATCTCTTTCTAGGCATTTAACGATGCATAAACAACAGGGCTCCATTAAGGAACATATAATCTCTTCCCATAACCAAACCATCGCCAGAGAAATCCTAGTAAACAACACAGAAATCATCGATAGATACAGCGATAGCAGGCGGCTTGACGTTTGCGAGGCACTACACATCAAGAAGTCAACACCAGCAATCAACAGCCAATTATTGCACAACTATATTCTACCCACCTCAAGACTCCGCTCCAATATAGAAGCATCAAGAAATATGGACCAATAGGCTTTCTACAAACACTTCTATTCAATACCCATTGTTTCTGTTCTGTCTTGTGTTGATACTTTTAATACCCTATTAATATCCCCTAGTGTTCTGTCTTGTGTTAATGCCACATCACCCTTCCCACCTCACTCAAATGTAATGCCACATCACCCTTCCCACCTCACTCAAATGTAGATATAAAATCAGGGAAACGCAAGTTCTAATCAGTTGTGTGTTTGTGAAGTCTTTGAAAATGTAATAAGTTTTACGAAACGCGCCCGTGTCGCGTCAGACTAGAAATAAAAATGAATTTTGGAGAAGTGATTTTTGATTTACCTCCAACAGTGAAGCGTAATGTACGAAAGATTGAGAAAATTCGTGTTAGAATTATTAATCTTACTTTTTCGGTCATATTTAATAATATATGTCTACAGGAAAGACTGCTACCAAAATATACTAATATATATATATATATATATATTAGTATATTTTGGTAGCAGTCTTTCCTGTAGACATATATTATTAAATATGACCGAAAAAGTAAGATTAATAATTCTAACACGAATTTTCTCAATCTATACTAATCTATACCAAAATATACTAATATATATATATATATATATATATATATATATATATATATATATATATATATATATATATATATATATTAGTATATTTTGGTAGCAGTCTTTCCTGTAGACATATATTATTAAATATGACCGAAAAAGTAAGATTAATAATTCTAACACGAATTTTCTCAATCTTTCGTACATTACGCTTCACTGTTGGAGGTAAATCAAAAATCACTTCTCCAAAATTCATTTTTATTTCTAGTCTGACGCGACACGGGTGCGTTTCGTAAAACTTATTACATTTTCAAAGACTTCACAAATACACAACTGATTAGAACTTGCGTTTCTCTAGTTTTATATCTACATTTGAGTGAGGTGGGAAGGGTGATGTGGCATTAACACAAGACAGAACAATAGGGGATATTAATAGGGTATTAAAAGTATCAACACAAGACAGAACAGAAACAATGGGTATTGAATAGAAGTGTTTGTAGAAAGCCTATTGGTCCATATTTCTTGATGCTTCTATATTGGAGCGGAGTCTTGAGGTGGGTAGAATATAGTTGTGCAATAATTGGCTGTTGATTGCTGGTGTTGACTTCTTGATGTGTAGTGCCTCGCAAACGTCAAGCCGCCTGCTATCGCTGTATCTATCGATGATTTCTGTGTTGTTTACTAGGATTTCTCTGGCGATGGTTTGGTTATGGGAAGAGATTATATGTTCCTTAATGGAGCCCTGTTGCTTATGCATCGTTAAACGCCTAGAAAGAGATGTTGTTGTCTTGCCTATATACTGGGTTTTTTGGAGCTTACAGTCCCCAAGTGGGCATTTGAAGGCATAGACGACGTTAGTCTCTTTTAAAGCGTTCTGTTTTGTGTCTGGAGAGTTTCTCATGAGTAGGCTGGCCGTTTTTCTGGTTTTATAGTAAATCGTCAGTTGTATCCTCTGATTTTTGTCTGTAGGGATAACGTTTCTATTAACAATATCTTTCAGGACCCTTTCCTCCGTTTTATGAGCTGTGGAAAAGAAGTTCCTGTAAAATAGTCTAATAGGGGGTATAGGTGTTGTGTTAGTTGTCTCTTCAGAGGTTGCATGGCGTTTCACTTTCCTTCTTATGATGTCTTCCACGAAACCATTGGAGAAGCCGTTGTTGACTAGGACTTGCCCTACCCTACAGAAGGATCTGCCTTACCCAACAGAAGGACCTGCCCCACCCTACAGAAGGACCTGCCTTACCCTACATCTGTAGGGTAAGGCAGGTCCTAGTGATTTGAAAATCTTAAATTTTCAATACTCAATTTTATAATTATTTTTAATTTTCTTGTTTTTCCAAGTTACGTTAATGATTATTTGGAAAAGTTGGAGCATTTGCCAAGAAGATTATGCACAAAACATTTGAAAGCATTTCAACAAATTTTAAAAACTGAATGATATGCCCTGTCGTATTTATATATGCCTTGCACAGTTTATGGGTTAAGGAACTGAAATATAAATTAGCAATTATGATTGCCAAAGATCCCCAATTTAATGATATTGCCATGCTAGAACCTGAAAATGAAAGAGCAGATGTGTTGGCTGCTGAAGGCGCTGAAGGAGACCATATTGAAAACTTGAAACCCAAGACTCTTCAACAAATTAGAGGGGTTGTGGGAAAACTTGACTCAAGTAATTCATTTAAATTGATTCTATTTTCATTAGTTACGAAGGACAACCACATTTTGTGAAAAAGTGGAAAACTAGATATGATGATAATTCCATGAACTAGTGTCCTATGGATGTTCTTAATTAATAATGCATTGAATATTAAAGGGACTGTATATTATGAGTCAAATTCACTAACCCAAAATGAGGTGTTACATGCTAAAAGATTAATATATCCCTAGCATTATTCTGGCACTGGTTCTTCGCAATAGTAATTATAATATGAATGTAAATTAAATTGGATATATAATAAATTATTGGAGGTAAATGCACTTCAATATGCTATAGGAATATGAAATAAATTATAGCAAAAATAAAAGATTAGTTGAATTGATTTTAATAAAATATCATTACTACAACTAGGTTGTTAATATCTTCAAACAACTGTTAACACCTTAACTGTAAAAAATGAAAGATGTAAAATCGGTGGCCACACTCCAATGACGACGCGTTGCGTCGGGGAAATTGTTGCACGTGAAGGTGGGGTAGCCTAACTCCTCACTTGACGTGGACTCGGGAGCTGAAAGGCAATTACAATGTAGAAATCTTCTACGTAAAAACTAATAGACATATCTAATAAAACAGAATTCTTCCTCATATAATTTGAATGATATATCTGACCTGTTGAATTATTCTACAGACATAAATGCCTATAAATTCCTATATAATTTATGGAAAACAGCTTGAGAGTAAACGTACTGGATTTTTATTGTATATAAATGGCCTAACGACAACTAGCCTAAATGTTAACGGTGATCACTAGGCAACAAATAGAGAATGAATTAATAGTTGCCAGACCAAGTGTCCATTGTTCAAGGCTACGACTCCAATCCTTCGTCCTGAACTGCTGTTGCTAAGACGTCAACTATGGGCTGGAGAGTTAATTAGTTCCAGGGCACTGCCGTTATGTGCCGAAATAACGTGGCACTGCTCTCGTGGTTGTAGGAGCGAATAAAATGACACTAAGGAAGATCCTTGCAATGGCGCCTCTAGTACGAGTGGCGTCTCTAGTCACGCTGCTAATATGGCGTCCAAGTCTCCTTCCTCCCTAGTCGCTATACGCATGCGCAGAACGCTCCAAAGTATTCCTGAGCGTAAAGTATTTTATTTACTTATAATTAATTAGGGAAGTAAGGAATAGTGATAAGTGTTCATGTCACTGATGAAAGTATTAAGGTGAAATATATTTTTGCATAATGAAAGTCAGCTTATTAATTAAGACTGCATAAAATGAACGAGAGGATTATAGAATTATTTTACATTGCAATATTTTCTTAGTTCCCCTAAATAAGCGAGTTCAGTAAGCAGTAGTATGCAATATAAACAAAACAACTAAATATACGATTATCCTTAATAAAGGAAAGTAATCAACTGGACTCTGTTTAGATTCAACTAAATGTGGAGAGATTTTATGTTTCAACCTGAGGTTACCTCACGGCGCATGCACACACTCCACCGACAAGGCCGACGGGTGCTTATCAACTGGGTGCCAAGTCATGTGGGACTATTAGGTAATGACATTGCAGACGAAGCTGCAAAACTTGCTACTAAGAGGAGGAATGTAGACATTTACATACCACAGAGTCTCTCCCAGATGAAGAAAGTGATTCGAAACAGAGCAATGCGAAGGCTGTACAGCGACCACAACACAGCAGTTGCAACATCAGGATCTGCGGGTTGGTACAAGAATTCCACCAACTACGAACCACTTAGTTTGATGAACGGGGGCGGTAGAACAACAGAAGTGCACTTACATTGCATCAGGCTTGGATACCCATGTGCATGGGAAATAGGCTTACGGGTTCCGGAAGGTGAGAGGAAATGTCAACACTGTGGAGAAATGCTCGACAGACCACTGGAACATTATCTAACACAGTGCACAGTTACAAACCCGTTAAGATTTCACCTTCGATTCGACAGAGCAGAGGAAGTTGTTAAACACATATGGCAAAATCTTACTGAAGCGACCATACAGGTCATACATACTCATCCTCCGCCCAGGTAAAACAGAAACAAGCATCACTTAGTGGGCCAGCCAGAGGCTTAGGGCCCGCGCAGGATTATCCCTGCTAAAAAGAAAAAAAAAAAAAAAAAAAAAAAAAAACCTCACGGCGTCATGACGACTAGGAAACATCTGGTAAATATTGCATCGCAATAGAAACATTAATTGGATTAATTCTACAAATTAGTAAAATTAGTATTTACTATGGTTAATTCAATAATGATCTATTATAATACAAAAAGGATGTATAAGTGTTGGATAATTTCCAACATGACTCCGGGGGGGCAGGGGGTATCTCGGGTCGCAGTTGAGTACTGAAGCACCTATCCCTGCCCTAAAATTATATTATGGGTTGGTAAGTTAGTACCAAACGTACGCACGTAACGGATGTCCCGAATCTGTTGTACAGATCTGACTTATTACTTTAAGTCATTGTGTGAACATGAATTAAATTTTGAAAATGTTGAATAATTTAGGTATCTGTAATCAAGAACTCTAAAGCTAATAGTAGACTCAACGAATATTGTCACTGTGACATGTAATAATTGCATTACTTAGTCGCTGAATTGTTCTGCAAACTCAGAAAATGTTCTCAAGAACAGATGATTTTATTGTATAAGTTATATTCTTCATTGTTATACATTAATTGAAGAATATTAATCTTTGGGCCATTCAAGATCAAGGAGACTTCGACACTACAGTAAGGTCACTGTCTAGGGTCGCTGTGGCTTGTAACTGTTGAGTTATTAGACACTAACACATCACTGAGCATCATGATCACCTCAAACTCAAATGTGTAAATGTCTGCACTGAAGCAGAATTAAATTTGATTTAAATTTACTCTTTGGAGCAGTAGTCATTCTGACCAATGGTATAACTAAGTTGCTAACTAGCTAAAGGTAATGTAGTATTAGAGAACTGAACAGGTTATTCATTAAAATAACATATAAGCTAAAAATAATTAAATTCATTATTCATTAAAAATAACTTATAAGCTAATTAAATTACAGCTCACAGGCTTGTCACTGAAAAACTTATTAATACGTCCTCAACTTTAGATGAGAAATTGATTTTTTTAAATCAGTCTCTATAAGTAGTCAACTGTATTTAATTGTGAGCACAGTCTAGGCTAGTACTCAGTTGACATTAACTAATGTCCCTAATACCTACCAAGGTAGAGGGCTAAGCTAATTGTGACAACTTAGTAATTCTTAGTAGTGTCACTCTAGCTGAATGGTGAGCAACAATAATTGCAGGTTATCATGGTGAGCAACAATAATTGCAGGTTATCATGATGAGCAACAAAGAGCTCGAATTAACGTGGGGAGCAGTAAAGGGTTCAAACATCATTATGAACAATAGAGAACTCAATTATTACTTTAATCCATAGATGAGCAGTTGAGCTGCTCGTTTTATTCTGGATAATAGAGCGTGATCCTTCTTGAGGGATAGCTAAGCACGGAATCAATGAAGAGTCAAAGGTGGGCAGTGATATGCTTGATTTAGCGTAGGGAGCAATAAAGCATTCAAACATCATAATGAACTTAAAGGGCTCAATTATTACGTTAATTCACAGGAGAGCTGTGAAGTCAGATCGGGTTAATTTGTGCAAGATCCTTCTTGAGGGATAGCTAAGCACGGAATCTATGATGATTCAAGGGTGAGCAGTGATATGCTCGAATTAACGTGGGAACAATAAAACATTCAAACATCATTATGAACATTAAGGGCTCAATTATTACGTTAATTCACAAGTGAGCTGTGGAGTCAGCTCGGGTTAATTAGTGCAAGATCCTTCTTGAGGGATCTTATCTTGAGATGATTTCGGGGCTTTTTTTTTTTAGTGTCCCCACGGCCCGGTCCTCGACCAGGCCTCCACCCCCAGGAAGCAGCCTGTGACAGCTGACTAACACCCAGGTACCTATTTTACTGCTAGGTAACAGGGACATAGGGTGAAAGAAACTCTGCCCATTATTTCTCGCCGGCGCCTGGGATCGAACCCAGGACCACAGGATCACAAGTCCAGCGTGCTGTCCGCTCGGCCGACCGGCCGGGATAGCTAAGCACGGAATCTATGAAGATTCAAGGGTGAGCAGTGATGTGCTCGAATTAACGTGCGGATCAATAAAGCGTTCAAACAACATAAACGCGTTCAAACTACGTTTGCCGAGACAGCAAGGGATCAGGAAAGACGATTCCAGAAGTGGATTGAGACTGCTGGAGTTGGATCTTATGCTGACCTGAAGCAACTGATGATCATGGAGAAGTTTTTGGAGATGATGCATCCCGAAACAAAGTTCAAGATCCAAGAAGCGGGGGTAAAGGATGTGAAAGATGCCACGGATAGAGCGGATATGATTACTGAAGCATACAAGAGCTTGAGGGAGAACAGAGTGAGAAGCGAGGCGAGACGCAGCAATGGCAGATCCAGTGGAGTCTGGGGAGGAAGAAATTATGAAAGACCCAGAGGAGTCTGGAGTGAGAAGAATTTTGATAAATGGGCAGATAAACGTAAGTACCCTAAAACTCAGAAGAGTAGGTAGCGCACTTCATCTGAAAGTGAAGATGGAGGAGCTAAACGAGAAACTAATCGTTATCCAGGAAATCAAGAGTCCAGTAAAGCCCCACAGAGTGCAAGTAGTACGTCTGGCCCGAGAAACTCTCATGCGAGTGGACAAAGTCAAAGCCACTCTAGTACATATAGAAGAGACTTTTCCCAGGTGAGGTGTTACAATTGTAACAGAGTGGGTCACGTGATGCAGACTGTCGGCAGGGCAAAAGAGTTGTGACCCTGGCCATGTGTGACCCCCGAGGTAAATATACTAATGTGTTCCAAGACAAACTACAGAGGGTGAACTTAGTGAACGAGCGGTATAGGCCGTTCATGAGCAAAGGTTGGATCAGTATGGGAGGCCAACCTGAGGTAAAAGTTGGTATTTTAAGGGATACCGGAGCTAATCAGAGCTTGATTGCGAGAAGC
Organism: Procambarus clarkii; assembly: GCF_040958095.1. Classification (NCBI taxonomy): domain Eukaryota; kingdom Metazoa; phylum Arthropoda; class Malacostraca; order Decapoda; family Cambaridae; genus Procambarus; species Procambarus clarkii. Next base: position 10,628,953 of record NC_091165.1, read on the forward strand.
CTGATTGGGAATGATCGACGGTTAGCTGGCAGGGGTAAGATGAAAGTATATGGGTTATTGTCTGAGAGTGACATGCCTGTATGTGCTGTCCAGCTAAGGTCGGAATATGTATCGGCAGAGGTGATGTTGGGAGCGTGCCCCAACATACCTGTTCCAGGAGTCCAAGTGATCCTGGGGAATGACTTGTGCGGGACAAAGGTGTTGCCGAGAGTCGTAGCGGAGACTGTGCCAGAGGAGTGCCCAGAAGGCCACGGCACGGGTGGGACACCTGAGAGTGTGAACCAGACTGACATCCGAGGAGATGCGTCAGGAGACCGCCAAGCCATTGAGTACCTTGTCTTGGTAGTGATGAAGGCAGACGTGGCCGACGAGGAAGACGCTGGAGAAGATGAGAGTGTCAATTCAACCGGTAGAAGATATCGACGAAGATATAGCATGGTTATTTGAGGAAGGTCCGACTCAGGAAGATGAAGTCTCGGTGAGGTCAAAAGTGAAGATGACCCAGCCGAAGAAGACTTGTGTGAAGAGAGGGAACCTGAGTAGACCCCAGCCTGCTGATATTAAGAGTTGGAAGGCGAATGCAACTGTGCTGAGTAGAAATGAGGAAGGATGTGGACAGACTGAGGACGGGAGTAGAGCGTCAAGTTGTCCACGAGCACAGAGGCATAGGGATAGTGGAGTTAAGTGGTTTGAGATGTCAGGAGTTGACATGTTTCTCAGAAAACGTGGAGGAGAGATAGTGAAGAAGAGTAATAGTCGAGAAAATGAAAGGAGAAGAGACAGTATGTGTGGAGAGATGCCTACGAGCACTCTAGGAGAGGTAAAGCGACATGTACGGTCGAGTGCTGTTGGATGTAGTACAGTGCTCGAAGAAACTTTTAGGGAACGAAGAAGACTTGAAGGAGATGAAAGGGAGTTGTATAGAGGTGAGAAGTGTGGGAAGAGGATGATGATGCAAGCATGGAGAAATAGAAGAAAACCGAGGACTCGATGGAAGTCAAACAGGATGAGGTCTCGGATAAATGAGGAGACGAAAGGGAGGATCGTCGGTGAAGACGAGGAAGTGAAGTATGATGACAGGAGACGGAAGTATAATGGCAGTAGATGGAAGTGTGAAGACGACAGAGGAGGTACAGACAGTAGATGTCTGACTCTGGACGTGAAGAGAAGAAGACGAGGAAACGGAGGGTGGAAACAATAAGTAGAGTGGACCGATGGAGTGCAGGCGTCCAAGGAGGACAGCCTAGCCAAGAGGTGCCAGAGAAGTCAGATCGTTTGTGAGAAGATCATGTTTCTGGCGAGTTGTGGGCCAGATATTGCAAATTACAAGGCGCGACCGGATGTGCAGTGTACATCGATGATATTGTAGTGTTCGCTGATTCCTGGAAGGATCACGTGGATCGACTGGAGAAGGCCAGCATGACGATCAACTTAGCAAAAAGCAAGTTCGGGAGAGCCCGCCTGG
>NC_091165.1:10632917-10637917 GCF_040958095.1 Procambarus clarkii
ACCCAGAAGTGCCAAGAAGCTGCAGACAGGTTTATCTCCGTCCAAAAGGAGAAAAACGAAAAACAACAGGTAAACCCATGGTTCAACCAGGAATGCAAGGTAGCAAAACAACTGAAAAAAGAACATGGAGAAACTACAGAAATAACAGAACACTAGAGAGCAGGGAGAAATACCAGAGGGCCAGAAATGAGTACCTCAGAGTGAGGAAGGAAGCAGAGAGACAGTTTGAAAATGACATTGCAAGTAGAGCCAAGACCCAACCAAAGCTGCTCCACAGCCACATCAGGAGGAAAACAGCAGTGAAGGAACAAGTGATGAAGCTGCGAAAAGGGAAGAACAGATACACAGAGAATGACAAGGAAGTGTGTGAAGAGCTCAACAAGAGATTCCAGGAGGTCTTCACAATAGAACAAGGAAAAGCCCATGCACTAAGTGAGGTGGCGGCAAACCAAGCAACCTTTGAGGAATTTGACCTCACCAGTGGAAAGGTGTCAAAAGGTCAAAAGGTGTCTGCTGGAGCTGGATGTGACAAAGGCTGTTCGGCCTGACAGAATCTCACCATGGATACTAAAGGAAGGAGCAGAAGCCCTAAGTGTGTCACTCTCTACGGTTTTTAACAGGTCACTGGAAACAGGAGACTTACCAGAAAGTTGGAAGACAGCTAACGTGGTCCCTATATACAAGAAGGGTGACAGGAAAGAGACACTGATCTACAGGCCAGTTTCCTTAACTTGTATACCATGCAAGGTGATGGAGAAGATCGTGAGGAAAAGACTCGTAGAGCATCTGGAGGGAAATAACTTAGTAACGCATCACCAACATGGGTTCAGGGATGGTAAATCGTGCCTCACAGGTTTAATAGCATTTTATGACCAGCAACAAAAATTAGGCAGGAAAGAAAAAGGTGGGCCTACTGCATTTTCCTGGACTGCCAGAAAGCCTTTGACACAGTACCCCATAAAAGGCTGTTAAAAAAGTTGAAGCAACAGGCAGGACTAAAAGGGAAGGTGCTCCAGTGGATAAGGGAATACTTAAGCAACAGGAAACAGCGAGTAACGGTGAGGGGGGAGACATCAGAGTGCGAAAGATGTCACCAGCGGAGTCCCACAGGGCTCAGTACTTGGACCCATCCTGTTTCTAATATATGTAAACGATCTTCCGGAGGGTACAGACTCATTCCTCTCAATGTTTGCTGATGATGCAAAAATTATGAGAAGAATCAAGACGGATGAAGATAGACAGAGACTACAGGATGACCTGGATAAACTGGAGGAATGGTCTAGAAAATGGCTGCTAAAGTTCAACTCAGGAAAGTGTAAGGTGATGAAATTAGGCAAAGGGAGCAGGAGGCTGAACACAAGGTATCATCTGGGAAGTGAAATCCTGCAAGAGTCAAATAGAGAGAAAGATTTGTGGGTTGATACCACACCGAACCTGTCCCCAGAGGCCCACATCAAAAGAATATCATCAGCGGCATATGCTAGACTGGTCAACATAAGAACTGCCTTTAGAAACTTTTGTAAGGAATCTTTCAAAATCCTGTAAACCACTTATGTAAGACCAATCCTGGAGTATGCAGCTCCAGCTTGGAGTCCATACCTAGTTAAACACAAGACAAAGCTAGAGAAGATTCAGCGGTATGCCACCTGGCTCGTCCCGGAACTGAGAGGAATGAGCTACGAGGAAAGGCTAAAGGAGCCGAACCTCACATCCCTGGAAAACAGAAGAGTAAGGGGAGACATGATAACCACCTACAAAATTCTCACGGGAATTGACAGGGTGGACAAAGACTAACTCTTCAGCACGGGTGGAACACGAACAAGGGGACACAGGTGGAAACTTAGTACCCAGATGAGCAACAGAGACGTTAGAAAGAATTTTTTCAGTGTCAGAGTAGTTAATAAATGGAATGCTTTAGGCAGTGATGTGGTGGAGGCTGACTCCATACACAGTTTCAAATGTAGATATGATAGAGCCCAGTAGGCTCAGGAATCTGTACACCAGTTGATTGACAGTTGAGAGGCGGGACCAAAGAGCAAAATCTCAACCCGCACAAGCACAATTAGGTAAGTACACACACACACACACACACACACACACACACACACACACACACGCACGCACGTACGCACGCACGCACACACGCTCGCACACAAGTGGAAGACGGCGAATGTGGTCCCAATATACAAAAAGGGCGACAGGCAAGAGGCACTGAACTACAGGCCAGTGTCCTTGACTTGTATACCATGCAAGGTGATGGAGAAGATCTGGAGAGAAGGTACTTCGTGACAAATCGCCAACATGGGTTCAGGGAGGGTAAATCTTGCCTGACTGGCTTAATATAATTCTACGACCAGGTGGCAAAGATTAAGCAAGAAAGAGAGGGCTGGGCGGACTGCATTTTCTTGAATTGTCGGAAAGCCTTTGACACTACCGCATAAGAGGCTGGTACATAAGCTGGAGAGACAAGGCAGGTGTAGCATGGTAAGGTGCTCCAGTGGATAAGGGAGTACCTAAGCAATAGGAAGCAGAGAGTTACGGTGAGGGGTGAGACATCCAATTGGCGTAAAGTCACCAGTGGAGTCCCACAGGGCTCTGTACTTGGTCCTATCTTGTTTCTGATATATGTAAATGATCTCCCGGAGGGTATCGATTCATTTCTCTCAATGTTTGCGGACGATGTCAAAATTATGAGAAGTATTAAAACAGAAGAGGACTGTTTGAGGCTTCAAGAAGACCTAGACAAGCTGAAGGAATGGTCGAACAAATGGTTGTTAGAGTTTAACCCAACCAAATGTAATGTAATGAAGATAGGTGTAGGGAGCAGGAGGCCAGATACAAGGTATCATCTGGGAGAGGAAATTCTTCAGGAGTCAGAGAAAGAAAAAGACTTGGGGGGGTGATATCACGCCAGACCTGTCTCCTGCAGCACATATCAGGAGGATAACAACAGCGGCATATGCCTGTTACGGCCCTCTCGGGACGCAACGGGGTCCTTACTCTGATGTTGTTAGAGGAAGATATATGTATCCGTTCCCAAGCCAGTATTGGCTATCAAGGGATGAGATCCGTGACGCAAGTAACTTAAAGGGAGTAGGGAAAGAAAGCTAAGAACTTAATATTATAATTACCATCACCGTGTAAATATATAAAACAAATGAGTACACAAAGGGGAGGGGTATTAACACTTTACAAGGGGATTAATCCTCAATCGATGTCTTCTACTGAAGACGCTGGTGCCATAACTCTCGGTGCCTTCTTCGTGGCCTCACGACGTGTCCTCTGAGAATGCCGAGCCTACCCGGGCCACAGGTCAGCCAAAACGCAGGTCCACTGGGGGCACCGTCGTGGAGGCCGTCAACCACACGTCCAGCTGGTCTGCTGGCAGGTACTGAGCCACCAAGGCTGGTACGGCCACTCCACGAACGATATAAGGGGTACGCCCTAGACAGGAGTCTCGTGTGATATCACAAATCACCCTCCTGTCCTCAATACCCCAGTGGATGATCGTCTCCAACAGTCGGTCCCGGGTATATCCTTTCACTGCCACTCCACTGGCAGGCTAACACACCACAGTGTTCTTCCGGGGGGACGACGTCACAACAGCTGCAGCAAACTTCACAGTATGGAGACTGGCTGCCTCGGGTAGACTGACTCCACTTCCATCACAGTGGTCCCAGGTCGGCTCTGTAAGCAGACACGTCATCAATAACAGGGACACTAAAACACCACACTTACGGGCTCGGGCGCAAACACCTGACGTATCCAGTCCATAGATGGCGCTGTCGTCGGAGCACCACCTCACCAGAGGTCAGGAGCGGCTGTGTTGTGAGCTGCACATGACTGGAAACTGGCCCTTGTGGCCGATATTCGCCGTCCTCATCCGGTGTCGTCGTTCGTTTGGCGGGGGTTTCGGGAGTTGACCCACAGATGGCGTAGTTGTTACTGCTCCTTGCTCGGACGCTGGATCCGGGTTCGTAACAATGCCAGGCTAGCCAACATACGAACGGCATTCAGAAACTTTTGTAAAGAATCATTCAGAACTTTGTATACTAAATATGTCAGGCCAATCCTGGAGTATGCAGCCCCCGCATGGAGTCCATATCAAGTCAAGGATAAGACTAAACTGGAAAAGGTTCAAAGGTTTGCCACCAGACTAGTACCCGAGCTGAGAGGTATGAGCTACGAGGAGAGACTACGGGAATTAAACCTCACTTCGCTGGAAGACAGAAGAGTTAGGGGGGGGACATGATCACCACATTCAAGGTTCTGAAGGGAATTGATAGGGTAGATAAAGAGAGGCTATTTAACACAAGGGGCACACGCACAAGGGGACACAGGTGGGAACTGAGTGCCCAAATGAGCCACATAGATATCAGAAAGAACTTTTTTAGTTTCAGAGTGGTTGACAAATGGAATGCATTAAGAAGTGATGTGGTGGAGGCTGACTCCATACACAGTTTCAAGTGTAGATATGATAGAGCCCAATAGGCTCAGGAACCTGTACACCTGTTGATTGACGGTTGAGAGGCGGGACCAAAGAGCCAGAGCTCAACCCCCGCAAGCACAACTAGGTGAGTACACACACACACACACACACACACACACACACACACACACACACACACACACGTAGAGCGACCTGACCTGACGGCCAGGTGGGACAACCCGCCATGGAACTGCTGATTGTGTTTGTTGGGTGGTGACTGTGACTCCAGAGATTTGTGTAGATAGAGAAGAACCGCCATAATCAATCTACTAGCACTTAGTGAATCACCAAGTGGAAGGCGACGACGGAGCACCATCGTCATCCATACATCATCATTACTCATCTAGTTGTGTGAGCGAGAAGCAGACTGGTATGTACCCCCCTCTCTGGTCAATTAATCAGGTGTACAGTGTGAGGTAAAATATTATCAAATTCTTGTTCAGGACAACATATATATTTAAAATCTCAGAGTGGCTCATTCTGGGTAGAAGTTTACGCTTACAGGAACTCG
>NC_091165.1:10642917-10675417 GCF_040958095.1 Procambarus clarkii
CACCAGAAAGTAGAGAGAGACACCAGAGAACCAGGAACGAGTATGTCAGTGTGAGAAGAGCAGCTGAGAAAAGGTATGAAAATGATATAGCTAATAAAGCCAAGACCGAACCCAAGCTACTACACAGCCACATCAGGAGGAAGACAACAGTGAAAGAACAGGTGATGAAACTTAGGGTGGGCGAGGACAGGTACACAGAGAATGACAAAGAGGCGTGTGAAGAACTCAACAAAAGGTTCCAGGAGGTCTTTAGAATAGAACAGGGAGATGTCACGGCGCTAGAAGAGGTGGCAGCAAACTAGGTGACCTTGGATAGGTTCGAAATTACAAGAGATGAGGTCAAGAAGCACCTATTGGAGCTGGATGTGAGAAAAGCTGTTGGGCCGGACGGAATCTCGCCATGGGTATTGAAAGAGTTTGCAGGAGCACTTTGCTTACCACTCTCCATAGTGTATAGTAGGTCACTGGAAACGGGGGATCTACCAGAAATATGGAAGACTGCTAATGTAGTACCAATATACAAAAAGGGTGACAGACAAGAGGCACTGAACTACAGGCCAGTGTCCTTAACTTGTATACCATGCAAGGTGATGGACAAGATTGTGAGAAAAAACCTAGTAACACATCTGGAGAAAAGAGACTTCGTGACAACCCATCAACATGGGTTCAGGGAGGGTAAATCTTGCCTTACAGGCTTGATAGAATTCTACGATCAGGTGACAAAGATTAACCAATAAAAAGGAGGGTGGGCGGACTGCATTTTTTTGGACTGTCGGAAAGCCTTTGACACAGTACCCCATAAAAGGTTAATGCATAAGCTGGTGAAACAGGCAGGAGTAACTGGTAGGGCGCTCCAGTGGATAAGGGAGTACCTAAGCAATAGGAAGCAGAGAGTTACAGTGAGGGGTGAGACCTCAGACTGGCGTGAAGTCACCAGTGGAGTCCTACAGGGCTCTGTACTTGGACCTATCCTGTTTCTGATATACGTAAATGATCTCCCAGAGGGTATAGACTCATTCCTCTCAATGTTTGCTGACGACGCCAAAATTATGAGAAGGATTAAGACAGAGGAGGACAGCTTGAGGCTTCTAGAAGACCTGGACAAGCTGCAGGAATGGTCGAACAAATGGTTGTTAGAGTTTAACCCAAGCAAATGTAATGTAAAGAAGATATGGGGAGGAAGCAGGAGACCAGATACAAGGTATCACTAGGGAGATGAAATACTTCAAGAGTCAGAGAGAGAGAAAGACCTGGGGGTTGATATCACGCCAGACCTGTCCCCTGAAGCTCATATCAAGAGGATAACATCAGAGGCATATGCCAGGTTAGCTAACTTAAGAACGGCCTTTAGAAACTTGTGTAAGGAATCTTTCAGAACATTATATACCACATATGTCAGACCAATCCTGGAGTATGCGGCTCCAGCCCGGATACTAGAGTCCATATCTAGTCAAGCATAAGACTAAACTGGAAAAGGTTCAAAGGTTTGCCACCAGACTAGTACCCGAGCTGAGAGGTATGAGCTACGAGGAGAGACTACGGGAATTAAACCTCACTTCGTTGGAAGACATAAGAGTTAGGGGGGACATGATCACCACATTCAAGATTCTCAAGGGAATCGACAGGGTTGATAAAGACAGGCTGTTTAACACAAGGGGCACACGTACTAGGGGACACAGGTAGAAATTGAGTGCCCAAATGAGCCACAGAGATATTAGAAAGAACTTTTTTAGTGTCAGAGTGGTAGACAAATGGAATGCATTAGGAAGCGATGTGGTGGAGGCTGACTCCATAAACAGTTTCAAGTGTAGATATGATAGAGCCCAATAGGCTCAGGAACCTGTACACCTGTTGATTGACGGTTGAGAGGCGAGACCAAAGAGCCAGAGCTCAACCCTCGCAAGCACAACTAGGTGAGTACAACTAGGTGAGTACACACACACACACACACACACACACACACACACACACACACACACACACACACACACACACACACACACACACACACACACACACACACACACACACACACTCACACACACACACACACACACACACACACACACACACACACACACACACACACACACACACTGTTCTTGGATTGTCGGAAAGCCTTTGACACAGTACCGCATAAGAGGCTGGTACATAAGCTGGAGAGACAGGCATGTGTAGCTGGTAAGGTGCTCCAATGGATAAGGGAGTACCTAAGCAATAGGAAGCAGAGAGTTACAGTAAGGGGTGAGACCTCCGATTGGCGTGAAGTCACCAGTGGAGTCCCCAGGGCTCTGTACTCGGTCCTATCTTGTTTCTGAAATATGTAAATGATCTCCCGGAGGGTATCGATTCATTTCTCTCAATATTTGCGGACGATGCTAAAATTATGAGAAGGATTAAAACAGAAGAGGACTGTTTGAGGCTTCAAGAAGACCTAGACAAGCTGAAGGAATGGTCGAACAAATGGTTGTTAGAGTTTAACACAACCAAATGTAATGTAATGAAGATAGGTGTAGGGAGCAGGAGGCCAAGGTTTCATCTGGGAGAGGAAATTCTTCAGGAGTCAGAGAAAGAAAAAGACTTGGGGGTTGATATCACGCCAAACCTGTCTCCTGCAGCACATATCAAGAGGATAACATCAGCGGCATATGCCAGGCTGGCCAACATACGAACGGCATTCAGAAACTTGTGTAAAGAATCATTCAGAACTTTGTATACCACATATGTCAGGCCAATCCTGGAGTATGCAGCCCCAACATGGAGTCCATATCTAGTCAAGGATAAGACTAAACTGGAAAAGGTCCAAAGGTTTGCCCACCAGACTAGTACCCGAGCTGAGAGGAATGACCTACGAGGAGAGACTACATGAATTAAACCTCACTTTGCTGGAAGACAGAAGAGTTAGGGGGGACATGATCACCATATTAAAGATTCTCAAGGGAATTGATAGGGTAGATAAAGAAAGGCTATTTAACTCAAGGGGCACATGCACAAGGGGACACAGGTGGAAACTGAGTGCCCAAAGGAGCCACAGAGATATTAGAAAGAACTTTTTTGGTGTGAGAGTGGTTGACAAATGGAATGCATTAGGAAGTGATGTGGTGGAGGCTGACTCCATACACAGTTGACAAGTGTAGATATGATAGAGCCCAATAGGCTCAGGAATCTGTACACCTGTTGATTGACGGTTGAGAGGTGGGTCCAAAGAGCCAGAGCTCAACCCCCGCAAACACAACTAGGTTAGTACACACACACACACGTAGTAGTGTATGTGTGTGTGTGCCTTTAGAACTGTTTAGTTGTGACCATCAACTCACACAAATAGGTGAGTACACACACAGTAGTGTGTCAACAGTAGCAGGCCGCCGACGGTAGGAGACACACACGATTAGTGAGGACGCGGAAATTCGTCAATTTTTCGGGACATTGAAGGAGTATAGAGGCTAGATCATAGTATTTGGCCTCTCTCAGTGTGTAGCTAGCAGGGTGCTACATAGCATAGTCATATCGCTATTGATAGTGCGAAGAAACCAAAGTGGAGCTAGTGGCATCACTGGTGCATATAAGTGTGGCAGACCGCGTGGAGCGACCTGACCTGACGGCCAGGTGGGATGACACGCTGTGGAACTGCTGATTGTGTTTGTTGGGTAGTGACTGTGATCAGTGGTAAAGTAAATTAGTGAACTGTAACACAACGATACAGTGACTGACTCCAGAGCTTTGTGTAGATAGAGAAGAACCGACATCATCAATCTACTAGCACTTAGTGAATCACCAAGTGGAAGGCGACGACGGAGCATCATCGTGAACCATACATCGTCATTACTCATCTAGTTGTGGGAGCGGGAGGCAGACTAGTATGTACCCCCCTCTCTGGTCAATTAATAAGGTGTACAGTGTGAGGTAAAATATTATCAAATTCTTGTTCAGGATAGCATATATATTTAAAATCTCAAAGTGGCTCATTTTGGGTAAAAGGTAACTTACGAAAACTTGTGACACACGCACGCACACCCACACATGCACAACGCCCACGTACGTATGCACACACACACGCACGCACACGCAAAAATGCACACACACACGCACGCACACGCAAAAATGCACACACACACGCACAAACAAACGTTCAGTCAGGGAAGAAAGGATTAACATCTTTTGTGGAAAGAGGCAAGACCCCACTATACCCCACCTCCTCTCTTACCCCCCATCTGACCTGACCTGACCTGGTCGCCACCACTGCCCCCCCCCACTCCCCAGTCATCCGCATCCCCCTTACACATACTCTCTCACTTTCTCTCTCTCTCTCTCTCTCTCTCTCTCTCTCTCTCTCTCTCTCTCTCTCTCTCTCTCTCTCTCTCTCTCTCTCTCTCTCTCTCTCTCTCTCTCTCTCTCTCTCTCTCTCTCTCTCTCTCTCTCTCTCTCTCTCTCTCTCTCTCTCTCCCTCCCTCCCTCCCTCTCTCTCTCTCTCTCTCTCTCTCTCTCTCTCTCTCTCTCTCTCTCTCTCTCTCTCTCTCTCTCTCTCTCTCTCTCTCTCTCTCTCTCTCTCTCTCTCTCTCTCTCTCTCTCTCTCTCTCTCTCTCTCTCTCTCTTGCTCTCTCTCTCTTGCTCTCTCTCTCTCTCTCTCTCTCTCTCTCTCTCTCTCTCTCTCTCTCTCTCTCTCTCTCTCTCTCTCTCTCTCTCTCTCTCTCTCTCTCTCTCTCTCTCTCTCTCTCTCTCTCTCTCTCTCTCTCTCTCTCTCTCTCTCTTGCTCTCTCTCTCTTGCTCTCTCTCTTGCTCTCTCTCTCTTGCTCTCTCTCTCTTGCTCTCTCTCTCTTGCTCTACCTCTCTTGCTCTACCTCTCTTGCTCTCTCTTGCTCTCTCTCTCTCTCTCTCTCTCTCTTGCTCTCTCTCTCTCTCTCTCTCTCTCTTGCTCTCTCTCTCTTGCTCTACCTCTCTTGCTCTCTCTTTCTTGTTCTCTCGCTCTCTCTATTGTTCGCTCTCTCTGGCTCTCTTTTGCTCTCTCTCTCTTGCTGTCTTGCTCTCTCTCGCTCTCTTGCTCTCTCTTTCTCCCTTGCGCTCTCTCTCTCTTGCTCTCTCTCTTGACAAGGGGCAAAATGGCAGGAGGCCGCAACAGGGACACGGGAAGCAGCCAGGCTGACCAAACGAAAAAAATGCTAACCCAAGTTCTGGAGGAATTCAGGAGGGAGATGAATGAAATGAGGATTACAATTAACAATCTGCAAAGTGAGCTGGCATCAGCAAGGGAGGAGATCAAATCTCTCACAGAGAAAAATAAAGAGACCGAGCATCAGATTATCATCCAAAGGGAAGGTGGGAATGTTACATTGGAAGGAAATGCCTCTGTACCTGAAACATTTGTGGAACGACTGAAAAAGAGCTCAGAAGCAATGGACACAGTGAGGGAGGTAGCGGTGCAGGCAGCTACATCACAGGAAACAGCAAGGTGCACCACTCAACTGCTGGAAAGAAAAAGATCAGTGGTAGTTGTAGGCATCAAAGAACAGGAAGGATCCAACAGGCAAGAATGGAATGGCAAGGATAGAGAGGCAGTACATGGGCTACTGAAGGGGTTACAGATGGATGGGGCTGTACATAACATTGAGAAGGTTTTCAGGTTGGGCTGGTACAACAAGAACAGAAACCGACTTGTAAAGGTGGTGTTTACAAACGAAACCACGAAGGAGGATATTCTCGAAAGGAAGAGTCGTCTGCAGCATGTGGAGGGATACAAAAAGGTATTCCTGCAGAGGGTCAGGACGAAGGAGGAGAGAGCCAGGGCAGCAGAGGCAAGGAGGGAGCGCAGGGAGAGAGGAGCAAACCAGGAAATCACAGCCCCCAACACAACAGTCCCAGAGACAAGTGGGGAACCCAAAACCAGCATCCCAGCAACACCAGAGCGGAGGGCAACACCACCACCCCCCTCTGCATAGAAACCCTCCCTTCCCTTCACCTTACATGCCCCCACCCAACCCTCCCTCCTCCCCACCAAATTCTGACCCTGACACCCCTTCCCCATTCCCATCATGTCCCTCCTCCCACCTTTCCTCCCCTGTCCCCCCTCCCCCTTCATCCCATACCCTCCCTATCCCTCCTCTACCCTCACCCCGTATCCTCCATGTCCCCCCTATCCCTCCTCTACCCTCACCCCGTATCCTCCATGTCCCCCCTATCTCCTTAACCCACACCCTACCTGTCCTCCCTTCCCTTAAACCCCCACCCCCCACCCCAAAATCCTCTGAGACACTGCAAATCACCACACAGATCTTCTCACCCACGGAACAGCTTCCCACACCAGCAGAATGCTCGCCAAGAAAGGGACATGAAAATGATCAGAAGAAAGTGAGCTTCAAGGCGATGTACACTAACATATATGGGATTACAAATAAAACAAGTGAACTTGGAGAATGGGCACTAGAAGAAAACCCAGACATAATAGCACTCACAGAAACAAAGCTAACGAAAATCATAACAAGCGCAGTGTTTCCACAGGGCTACTATGTAGTGAGGAAAGAGAGAGAAGGGAGAGGTGGAGGTGGTGTAGCTTTGCTACTAAGAGAAGGTTGGAGTTTCGAAGATATGGTAATTCAGAACTGTGAAGGTTTCAGTGACTACATATCAGGCACCATACCAACTAGAGGACAGAAAATTATAGTAGCAGTCATTATATAACCCCCCACCGAATGACAGAAGACCCAGACAGGAATATGATAGAAACAACATGACCACCATCAATATAATAGAGAGAGCAGCTTCTGTGGCTAGCAGGAACGGATCCAAACTTCTAATCATGGGAGACTTCAACCATGGGAAGATAGATTGGGGGAACAGAGACCCACATGGAGGCCCAGACACATGGAGAGCTAAGCTGCTGGATGTGGCAACAAGAAACTTTCTAAGTCAACACGTCAAGGGACCGACAAGAATGAGAGGAGGGGAGACCAGCCTTGCTTGATCTGATTTTTACCCTAAATGAGTCAGATATAAGGGAAGTTAAGTTGGAAGCCCCATTGGGAATGAGTGATCATAGTGTATTGAGCTTTGAGTACCTGGTTGAGCTGGGAATTATCACCCCCAAAAATGAACTGGGAACAAAAGGGCTGGCGTACGGAAAGGGAAACTATGAGGAGATGAATAAATTCCTATAGGATATACATTGGGACACAGAACTCGGAACCAAGTCCGTACAAGACATGATGGACTATGTCACCCAAAAATGTCAGGAGGCTGTAAGCAGGTTTGTCCCAGCCCGACAGGAAAAAACAGAGAAGCAAAGGAAGAATCTGTGGTTTAATAAGGAATGTATGAAAGCAAAGGAGCTGAACAAAAGGGCATGGAGGAACTTCCGTAATAACAGAACACCAGAAAGTAGAGAGAGACACCAGAGAACCAGGAACGAGTATGTCAGTGTGAGAAGAGCAGCTGAGAAAAGGTATGAAAATGATATAGCTAATAAAGCCAAGACCGAACCCAAGCTACTACACAGCCACATCAGGAGGAAGACAACAGTGAAAGAACAGGTGATGAAACTTAGGGTGGGCGAGGACAGGTACACAGAGAATGACAAAGAGGCGTGTGAAGAACTCAACAAAAGGTTCCAGGAGGTCTTTAGAATAGAACAGGGAGATGTCACGGCGCTAGAAGAGGTGGCAGCAAACTAGGTGACCTTGGATAGGTTCGAAATTACAAGAGATGAGGTCAAGAAGCACCTATTGGAGCTGGATGTGAGAAAAGCTGTTGGGCCGGACGGAATCTCGCCATGGGTATTGAAAGAGTTTGCAGGAGCACTTTGCTTACCACTCTCCATAGTGTATAGTAGGTCACTGGAAACGGGGGATCTACCAGAAATATGGAAGACTGCTAATGTAGTACCAATATACAAAAAGGGTGACAGACAAGAGGCACTGAACTACAGGCCAGTGTCCTTAACTTGTATACCATGCAAGGTGATGGACAAGATTGTGAGAAAAAACCTAGTAACACATCTGGAGAAAAGAGACTTCGTGACAACCCATCAACATGGGTTCAGGGAGGGTAAATCTTGCCTTACAGGCTTGATAGAATTCTACGATCAGGTGACAAAGATTAACCAATAAAAAGGAGGGTGGGCGGACTGCATTTTTTTGGACTGTCGGAAAGCCTTTGACACAGTACCCCATAAAAGGTTAATGCATAAGCTGGTGAAACAGGCAGGAGTAACTGGTAGGGCGCTCCAGTGGATAAGGGAGTACCTAAGCAATAGGAAGCAGAGAGTTACAGTGAGGGGTGAGACCTCAGACTGGCGTGAAGTCACCAGTGGAGTCCTACAGGGCTCTGTACTTGGACCTATCCTGTTTCTGATATACGTAAATGATCTCCCAGAGGGTATAGACTCATTCCTCTCAATGTTTGCTGACGACGCCAAAATTATGAGAAGGATTAAGACAGAGGAGGACAGCTTGAGGCTTCTAGAAGACCTGGACAAGCTGCAGGAATGGTCGAACAAATGGTTGTTAGAGTTTAACCCAAGCAAATGTAATGTAAAGAAGATATGGGGAGGAAGCAGGAGACCAGATACAAGGTATCACTAGGGAGATGAAATACTTCAAGAGTCAGAGAGAGAGAAAGACCTGGGGGTTGATATCACGCCAGACCTGTCCCCTGAAGCTCATATCAAGAGGATAACATCAGAGGCATATGCCAGGTTAGCTAACTTAAGAACGGCCTTTAGAAACTTGTGTAAGGAATCTTTCAGAACATTATATACCACATATGTCAGACCAATCCTGGAGTATGCGGCTCCAGCCCGGATACTAGAGTCCATATCTAGTCAAGCATAAGACTAAACTGGAAAAGGTTCAAAGGTTTGCCACCAGACTAGTACCCGAGCTGAGAGGTATGAGCTACGAGGAGAGACTACGGGAATTAAACCTCACTTCGTTGGAAGACATAAGAGTTAGGGGGGACATGATCACCACATTCAAGATTCTCAAGGGAATCGACAGGGTTGATAAAGACAGGCTGTTTAACACAAGGGGCACACGTACTAGGGGACACAGGTAGAAATTGAGTGCCCAAATGAGCCACAGAGATATTAGAAAGAACTTTTTTAGTGTCAGAGTGGTAGACAAATGGAATGCATTAGGAAGCGATGTGGTGGAGGCTGACTCCATAAACAGTTTCAAGTGTAGATATGATAGAGCCCAATAGGCTCAGGAACCTGTACACCTGTTGATTGACGGTTGAGAGGCGAGACCAAAGAGCCAGAGCTCAACCCTCGCAAGCACAACTAGGTGAGTACAACTAGGTGAGTACACACACACACACACACACACACACACACACACACACACACACACACACACACACACACACACACACACACACACACACACACACACACACACACACACACACACTCACACACACACACACACACACACACACACACACACACACACACACACACACACACACACACACACACACACACACACACACACACACACACACACTGTTCTTGGATTGTCGGAAAGCCTTTGACACAGTACCGCATAAGAGGCTGGTACATAAGCTGGAGAGACAGGCATGTGTAGCTGGTAAGGTGCTCCAATGGATAAGGGAGTACCTAAGCAATAGGAAGCAGAGAGTTACAGTGAGGGGTGAGACCTCCGATTGGCGTGAAGTCACCAGTGGAGTCCCCAGGGCTCTGTACTCGGTCCTATCTTGTTTCTGAAATATGTAAATGATCTCCCGGAGGGTATCGATTCATTTCTCTCAATATTTGCGGACGATGCTAAAATTATGAGAAGGATTAAAACAGAAGAGGACTGTTTGAGGCTTCAAGAAGACCTAGACAAGCTGAAGGAATGGTCGAACAAATGGTTGTTAGAGTTTAACACAACCAAATGTAATGTAATGAAGATAGGTGTAGGGAGCAGGAGGCCAAGGTTTCATCTGGGAGAGGAAATTCTTCAGGAGACAGAGAAAGAAAAAGACTTGGGGGTTGATATCACGCCAAACCTGTCTCCTGCAGCACATATCAAGAGGATAACATCAGCGGCATATGCCAGGCTGGCCAACATACGAACGGCATTCAGAAACTTGTGTAAAGAATCATTCAGAACTTTGTATACCACATATGTCAGGCCAATCCTGGAGTATGCAGCCCCAACATGGAGTCCATATCTAGTCAAGGATAAGACTAAACTGGAAAAGGTTCAAAGGTTTGCCCACCAGACTAGTACCCGAGCTGAGAGGAATGACCTACGAGGAGAGACTACATGAATTAAACCTCACTTTGCTGGAAGACAGAAGAGTTAGGGGGGACATGATCACCATATTAAAGATTCTCAAGGGAATTGATAGGGTAGATAAAGAAAGGCTATTTAACTCAAGGGGCACATGCACAAGGGGACACAGGTGGAAACTGAGTGCCCAAAGGAGCCACAGAGATATTAGAAAGAACTTTTTTGGTGTGAGAGTGGTTGACAAATGGAATGCATTAGGAAGTGATGTGGTGGAGGCTGACTCCATACACAGTTGACAAGTGTAGATATGATAGAGCCCAATAGGCTCAGGAATCTGTACACCTGTTGATTGACGGTTGAGAGGTGGGTCCAAAGAGCCAGAGCTCAACCCCCGCAAACACAACTAGGTTAGTACACACACACACACGTAGTAGTGTATGTGTGTGTGTGCCTTTAGAACTCTTTAGTTGTGACCATCAACTCACACAAATAGGTGAGTACACACACAGTAGTGTGTCAACAGTAGCAGGCCGCCGACGGTAGGAGACACACACGATTAGTGAGGACGCGGAAATTCGTCAATTTTTCGGGACATTGAAGGAGTATAGAGGCTAGATCATAGTATTTGGCCTCTCTCAGTGTGTAGCTAGCAGGGTGCTACATAGCATAGTCATATCGCTATTGATAGTGCGAAGAAACCAAAGTGGAGCTAGTGGCATCACTGGTGCATATAAGTGTGGCAGACCGCGTGGAGCGACCTGACCTGACGGCCAGGTGGGATGACACGCTGTGGAACTGCTGATTGTGTTTGTTGGGTAGTGACTGTGATCAGTGGTAAAGTAAATTAGTGAACTGTAACACAACGATACAGTGACTGACTCCAGAGCTTTGTGTAGATAGAGAAGAACCGACATCATCAATCTACTAGCACTTAGTGAATCACCAAGTGGAAGGCGACGACGGAGCATCATCGTGAACCATACATCGTCATTACTCATCTAGTTGTGGGAGCGGGAGGCAGACTAGTATGTACCCCCCTCTCTGGTCAATTAATAAGGTGTACAGTGTGAGGTAAAATATTATCAAATTCTTGTTCAGGATAGCATATATATTTAAAATCTCAAAGTGGCTCATTTTGGGTAAAAGGTAACTTACGAAAACTTGTGACACACGCACGCACACCCACACATGCACAACGCCCACGTACGTATGCACACACACACGCACGCACACGCAAAAATGCACACACACACGCACGCACACGCAAAAATGCACACACACACGCACAAACAAACGTTCAGTCAGGGAAGAAAGGATTAACATCTTTTGTGGAAAGAGGCAAGACCCCACTATACCCCACCTCCTCTCTTACCCCCCATCTGACCTGACCTGACCTGGTCGCCACCACTGCCCCCCCCCCACTCCCCAGTCATCCGCATCCCCCTTACACATACTCTCTCACTTTCTCTCTCTCTCTCTCTCTCTCTCTCTCTCTCTCTCTCTCTCTCTCTCTCTCTCTCTCTCTCTCTCTCTCCTCTCTCTCTCTCTCTCTCTCTCTCTCTCTCTCTCTGCTCTCTCTCTCTCTCTCTCTCTCTCTCTCTCTCTCTCTCTCTCTCTCTCTCTCTCTCTCTCTCTCTCTCTCTCTCTCCTCTCTCTCTCTCTCTCTCTCTCTCTCTCCTCTCTCTCTCTCTCTCTCTCTCTCTCTCTCTGCTCTCTCTCTCTCTCTCTCTCTCTCTCTCTCTCTCTCTCTCTCTCTCTCTCTCTCTCTCTCTCTCTCTCTCTCTCTCTCTCTCTCTTGCTCTCTCTCTCTCTCTCTCTCTCTCTCTCTCTCTCTCTCTCTCTCTCTCTCTCTCTCTCTCTCTCTCTCTCTCTCTCTCTCTCTCTCTCTCTCTCTCTCTCTCTCTTGCTCTCTCTCTCTTGCTCTCTCTCTCTCTCTCTCTCTCTCTCTCTCTCTCTCTCTCTCTCTCTCTCTCTCTCTCTCTCTCTCTCTCTCTCTCTCTCTCTCTCTCTCTCTCTCTCTCTCTCTCTCTCTCTCTCTCTCTCTTGCTCTCTCTCTCTTGCTCTCTCTCTTGCTCTCTCTCTCTTGCTCTCTCTCTCTTGCTCTCTCTCTCTTGCTCTACCTCTCTTGCTCTACCTCTCTTGCTCTCTCTTGCTCTCTCTCTCTCTCTCTCTCTCTCTTGCTCTCTCTCTCTCTCTCTCTCTCTCTTGCTCTCTCTCTCTTGCTCTACCTCTCTTGCTCTCTCTTTCTTGTTCTCTCGCTCTCTCTCTTGTTCGCTCTCTCTGGCTCTCTTTTGCTCTCTCTCTCTTGCTGTCTTGCTCTCTCTCGCTCTCTTGCTCTCTCTTTCTCCCTTGCGCTCTCTCTCTCTTGCTCTCTCTCTTGACAAGGGGCAAAATGGCAGGAGGCCGCAACAGGGACACGGGAAGCAGCCAGGCTGACCAAACGAAAAAAATGCTAACCCAAGTTCTGGAGGAATTCAGGAGGGAGATGAATGAAATGAGGATTACAATTAACAATCTGCAAAGTGAGCTGGCATCAGCAAGGGAGGAGATCAAATCTCTCACAGAGAAAAATAAAGAGACCGAGCATCAGATTATCATCCAAAGGGAAGGTGGGAATGTTACATTGGAAGGAAATGCCTCTGTACCTGAAACATTTGTGGAACGACTGAAAAAGAGCTCAGAAGCAATGGACACAGTGAGGGAGGTAGCGGTGCAGGCAGCTACATCACAGGAAACAGCAAGGTGCACCACTCAACTGCTGGAAAGAAAAAGATCAGTGGTAGTTGTAGGCATCAAAGAACAGGAAGGATCCAACAGGCAAGAATGGAATGGCAAGGATAGAGAGGCAGTACATGGGCTACTGAAGGGGTTACAGATGGATGGGGCTGTACATAACATTGAGAAGGTTTTCAGGTTGGGCTGGTACAACAAGAACAGAAACCGACTTGTAAAGGTGGTGTTTACAAACGAAACCACGAAGGAGGATATTCTCGAAAGGAAGAGTCGTCTGCAGCATGTGGAGGGATACAAAAAGGTATTCCTGCAGAGGGTCAGGACGAAGGAGGAGAGAGCCAGGGCAGCAGAGGCAAGGAGGGAGCGCAGGGAGAGAGGAGCAAACCAGGAAATCACAGCCCCCAACACAACAGTCCCAGAGACAAGTGGGGAACCCAAAACCAGCATCCCAGCAACACCAGAGCGGAGGGCAACACCACCACCCCCCTCTGCATAGAAACCCTCCCTTCCCTTCACCTTACATGCCCCCACCCAACCCTCCCTCCTCCCCACCAAATTCTGACCCTGACACCCCTTCCCCATTCCCATCATGTCCCTCCTCCCACCTTTCCTCCCCTGTCCCCCCTCCCCCTTCATCCCATACCCTCCCTATCCCTCCTCTACCCTCACCCCGTATCCTCCATGTCCCCCCTATCCCTCCTCTACCCTCACCCCGTATCCTCCATGTCCCCCCTATCTCCTTAACCCACACCCTACCTGTCCTCCCTTCCCTTAAACCCCACCCCCCACCCCAAAATCCTCTGAGACACTGCAAATCACCACACAGATCTTCTCACCCACGGAACAGCTTCCCACACCAGCAGAATGCTCGCCAAGAAAGGGACATGAAAATGATCAGAAGAAAGTGAGCTTCAAGGCGATGTACACTAACATATATGGGATTACAAATAAAACAAGTGAACTTGGAGAATGGGCACTAGAAGAAAACCCAGACATAATAGCACTCACAGAAACAAAGCTAACGAAAATCATAACAAGCGCAGTGTTTCCACAGGGCTACTATGTAGTGAGGAAAGAGAGAGAAGGGAGAGGTGGAGGTGGTGTAGCTTTGCTACTAAGAGAAGGTTGGAGTTTCGAAGATATGGTAATTCAGAACTGTGAAGGTTTCAGTGACTACATATCAGGCACCATACCAACTAGAGGACAGAAAATTATAGTAGCAGTCATATATAACCCCCCACCGAATGACAGAAGACCCAGACAGGAATATGATAGAAACAACATGACCACCATCAATATAATAGAGAGAGCAGCTTCTGTGGCTAGCAGGAACGGATCCAAACTTCTAATCATGGGAGACTTCAACCATGGGAAGATAGATTGGGGGAACAGAGACCCACATGGAGGCCCAGACACATGGAGAGCTAAGCTGCTGGATGTGGCAACAAGAAACTTTCTAAGTCAACACGTCAAGGGACCGACAAGAATGAGAGGAGGGGAGACCAGCCTTGCTTGATCTGATTTTTACCCTAAATGAGTCAGATATAAGGGAAGTTAAGTTGGAAGCCCCATTGGGAATGAGTGATCATAGTGTATTGAGCTTTGAGTACCTGGTTGAGCTGGGAATTATCACCCCCAAAAATGAACTGGGAACAAAAGGGCTGGCGTACGGAAAGGGAAACTATGAGGAGATGAATAAATTCCTATAGGATATACATTGGGACACAGAACTCGGAACCAAGTCCGTACAAGACATGATGGACTATGTCACCCAAAAATGTCAGGAGGCTGTAAGCAGGTTTGTCCCAGCCCGACAGGAAAAAACAGAGAAGCAAAGGAAGAATCTGTGGTTTAATAAGGAATGTATGAAAGCAAAGGAGCTGAACAAAAGGGCATGGAGGAACTTCCGTAATAACAGAACACCAGAAAGTAGAGAGAGACACCAGAGAACCAGGAACGAGTATGTCAGTGTGAGAAGAGCAGCTGAGAAAAGGTATGAAAATGATATAGCTAATAAAGCCAAGACCGAACCCAAGCTACTACACAGCCACATCAGGAGGAAGACAACAGTGAAAGAACAGGTGATGAAACTTAGGGTGGGCGAGGACAGGTACACAGAGAATGACAAAGAGGCGTGTGAAGAACTCAACAAAAGGTTCCAGGAGGTCTTTAGAATAGAACAGGGAGATGTCACGGCGCTAGAAGAGGTGGCAGCAAACTAGGTGACCTTGGATAGGTTCGAAATTACAAGAGATGAGGTCAAGAAGCACCTATTGGAGCTGGATGTGAGAAAAGCTGTTGGGCCGGACGGAATCTCGCCATGGGTATTGAAAGAGTTTGCAGGAGCACTTTGCTTACCACTCTCCATAGTGTATAGTAGGTCACTGGAAACGGGGGATCTACCAGAAATATGGAAGACTGCTAATGTAGTACCAATATACAAAAAGGGTGACAGACAAGAGGCACTGAACTACAGGCCAGTGTCCTTAACTTGTATACCATGCAAGGTGATGGACAAGATTGTGAGAAAAAACCTAGTAACACATCTGGAGAAAAGAGACTTCGTGACAACCCATCAACATGGGTTCAGGGAGGGTAAATCTTGCCTTACAGGCTTGATAGAATTCTACGATCAGGTGACAAAGATTAACCAATAAAAAGGAGGGTGGGCGGACTGCATTTTTTTGGACTGTCGGAAAGCCTTTGACACAGTACCCCATAAAAGGTTAATGCATAAGCTGGTGAAACAGGCAGGAGTAACTGGTAGGGCGCTCCAGTGGATAAGGGAGTACCTAAGCAATAGGAAGCAGAGAGTTACAGTGAGGGGTGAGACCTCAGACTGGCGTGAAGTCACCAGTGGAGTCCTACAGGGCTCTGTACTTGGACCTATCCTGTTTCTGATATACGTAAATGATCTCCCAGAGGGTATAGACTCATTCCTCTCAATGTTTGCTGACGACGCCAAAATTATGAGAAGGATTAAGACAGAGGAGGACAGCTTGAGGCTTCTAGAAGACCTGGACAAGCTGCAGGAATGGTCGAACAAATGGTTGTTAGAGTTTAACCCAAGCAAATGTAATGTAAAGAAGATATGGGGAGGAAGCAGGAGACCAGATACAAGGTATCACTAGGGAGATGAAATACTTCAAGAGTCAGAGAGAGAGAAAGACCTGGGGGTTGATATCACGCCAGACCTGTCCCCTGAAGCTCATATCAAGAGGATAACATCAGAGGCATATGCCAGGTTAGCTAACTTAAGAACGGCCTTTAGAAACTTGTGTAAGGAATCTTTCAGAACATTATATACCACATATGTCAGACCAATCCTGGAGTATGCGGCTCCAGCCCGGATACTAGAGTCCATATCTAGTCAAGCATAAGACTAAACTGGAAAAGGTTCAAAGGTTTGCCACCAGACTAGTACCCGAGCTGAGAGGTATGAGCTACGAGGAGAGACTACGGGAATTAAACCTCACTTCGTTGGAAGACATAAGAGTTAGGGGGGACATGATCACCACATTCAAGATTCTCAAGGGAATCGACAGGGTTGATAAAGACAGGCTGTTTAACACAAGGGGCACACGTACTAGGGGACACAGGTAGAAATTGAGTGCCCAAATGAGCCACAGAGATATTAGAAAGAACTTTTTTAGTGTCAGAGTGGTAGACAAATGGAATGCATTAGGAAGCGATGTGGTGGAGGCTGACTCCATAAACAGTTTCAAGTGTAGATATGATAGAGCCCAATAGGCTCAGGAACCTGTACACCTGTTGATTGACGGTTGAGAGGCGAGACCAAAGAGCCAGAGCTCAACCCTCGCAAGCACAACTAGGTGAGTACACACACACACACACACACACACACACACACACACACACACACACACACACACACACACACACACACACACACACACACACACACACACACACACACACACACACACACACACACACACACACACACACACACACACACACACACACACACACACACACACACACACACTGTTCTTGGATTGTCGGAAAGCCTTTGACACAGTACCGCATAAGAGGCTGGTACATAAGCTGGAGAGACAGGCATGTGTAGCTGGTAAGGTGCTCCAATGGATAAGGGAGTACCT
Source organism: Procambarus clarkii (assembly GCF_040958095.1). NCBI lineage: Eukaryota > Metazoa > Arthropoda > Malacostraca > Decapoda > Cambaridae > Procambarus > Procambarus clarkii. Next base: position 10,660,004 of record NC_091165.1, read on the forward strand.
AAGCAATAGGAAGCAGAGAGTTACAGTGAGGGGTGAGACCTCCGATTGGCGTGAAGTCACCAGTGGAGTCCTACAGGGCTCTGTACTCGGTCCTATCTTGTTTCTGATATATGTAAATGATCTCCCTGAGGGTATGGACTCATTTCTCTCAATGTTTGCGGACGATGCCAAAATTATGAGAAGGATTAAGTCAGAAGAGGACTGTTTGAGGCTTCAAGAAGACCTAGACAAACTGAAGGAATGGTCGAACAAATGATTGTTAGAGTTTAACCCAACCAAATGTAATGTAATGGAGATAGGTGTAGGGAGCAGGAGGCCAAATACAAGGTATCATCTGGGAGAGGAAATTCTTCAGGAGTTAGAGAAAGAAAAAGACTTGGGAGCTTATATCACGCCAGACATATCTCCTGCAGCCCATATCAAAAAGATAACATCAGCGGCATATGCCAGGCTGGCCAACATGCGAACGGCATTCAGAAACTTGTGTAAAGAATCATTCAGAACTTTGTATACCACATATGTCAGGCCAATCCTGGAGTATGCAGACCCAGCATGGAGTCCATATCTAGTCAAGGATAAGACTAAGGGGGCATGGTATCAGGATTTAAAAAATTGTTGTAGGGTATTCATAATTTATTATCCTGATACATGTGAAAGGTGCTGCACCTAGGCCAAGTTTCAGCATCTCAGCCTAAATAGAAACGAAAAAAAAAAAAAATACGAATTTTTCAACCATGTTCAATTGATTTCACAGCCCACAATTGTGAACCAAAATCATTTATACGACACTCAGCTATGACCTTACTATATAATAAAGATTTGCATGTCACATCATTATCCCAGATGTATTTAGTGCAATAATACAGATTTTATAAAAGTTTCCCAAAAACGTATGCAACAAAATGAAGTGTATCATTATTTATAAAATCAATAAATCTACGTAGATAAGAATAATGACATGCGTTTATAGAGGCGTAAACTCTACATATAATGTGCAAGTTTCATGTAAATTGAATAATAAATAAAGGCTGTGAAACGAGATCTAGTTGTAAAAGTTGGAGTTGCGTAGCGCGCTCGACAAGTTTACTCAAACTGCGTCACTCGTGACTGGTGATTTACGCATTGCGGCCAGCTCGTATGGAGAGCTCGCATGCATCTAGCTGTCAATGCTTTTCTCTTGTTCGTTTGGTAAGTCATATTGCAGTACAAATAGCTAAAAATAGCAAAAATAGCATGTTCTGAGAGATATTGTGTGAGCGCGTCAGCATACATCCTCTCTCCATGAGAGACACGCAGTCACTGACTGCACCACCCTGGTGTCAGACAATAGTGTTGCCATATCTGTTAGTTTATATTCATTTTATGCATAACATGTTATTTTCAACGCTATTACGAAAAATAAGACATCTACAACGTAAGATACAATACCCCGCGGCGTACTCACGGCGCGAGGACCAGATTCACGAAAGTTGCAGCGGGAAATTTTACTCTAATTACGTTATTTTTCAAGATATCATTAAACGGTTTGGACCACAGTGTTGCCAGAACGTTGTAGTATTTTTCGTAATTTTTCGTAAATATTCCATTTTTCATCGGATTTTCGGTTACCATGCCCCCCCTAAACTGGAAAAGGTTCAAAGGTTTGCCACCAGACTAGTACCCGGTCTGAGAGGTATGATCTACGAGGAGAGACTACGGGAATTAAACCTCACTTCGCTGGAAGACAGAAAAGTTAGGGGGGACATGATCACCACATTCAAGATTCTGAAGGGAATTTATAGGGTAGATAAAGACAGGCTATTTAACACAAGGGGCACACGCACTAGGGGACACAGGTGGAAACTGAGTGCCCAAATGAGCCACAGAGTGTAGATATGATAGAGCCCAACAGGCTCAGGAACCTGTACACCTGTTGATTGACGGTTGAGAGGCGGGACCAAAGAGCCAGAGCTCAACCCCTGCAAACAAAACTAGGTGAGCACAACTAGGTGAGTACACACACACACACACACACACACACAGGGGGCCTTTAGGGGGCCTCGTAGCCTGGTGGATAGCGCGCAGGACTCGTAATTCTGTGTCGCGGGTTCGATTCCCTCATGAGGCAGAAACAAATGGGCAAAGTTTCTTTTACCCTAAGTGCCCCTGTTACCTAGCAGTAAATAGGTACCTGGGAGTTAGTCAGCTGTCACGGGCTGCTTCCTGGTGTGTGTGTGTGTGGTGTGGAAAAAAAAAATAGTAGTTAGTAAACAGTTGATTGACAGTTGAGAGGCGGGCCGAAAGAGCAAAGCTCAACCCCCGTAAAAACACAACTAGTAAACACACACACACACACACACGCACACACACACACACGCACACACACAAACACACACCCTCACACACACACACACACACACACACACACACACACACACACACACACACACACACACACACACACACACACACACACACACACACACACACACACACACACACACACACACACATACAAAGCTCAACCCCCGCAAACACAACTTGGTGAATACACAGACACACACCTGATCTGTGGGGCCTGGTAGCCTGGACCTAGATTCACGAAGCTCCATGTATTTCTTCGTAAGTAGGTTTGCTACGAAGGTTCCTAAGTGCCGGCTAAGAACGCGCCAAAGGGCGATTCAGAGATGTAAACTTACGAAGATTTCAAAGTAGTTGACTTAGGTCTCGCTATATGTCACTAGGTAGGCTTTTAGTTTGGCCAAATAGAGAGAAGGTAACATTTTTCATATTACACCTGTAGCCAATCACGACTCTGCCATATCAATGCTTATCCGTGACCACTTGCGACATATTTACGTCGAATTTTCTTATAAAATTAGTATATTTCGAAGTAAAACAATGTTTTTTCAACTTGTAAAGTCAGCACCGACATTTTAGTATACAAATATGTTACATATTTTGTTTACCAACGTAATTCTAAGAGATAGTGTATTGCTCCCCTTGTCGCTCCCAAGACTTGAGAAGCGATGGTATCTATTTACGTATTTATTTACCAAAATTTACCCAAGGGCCACTAACTATCTAGTGGTCTCGACGAGGACAAAAAGCCGGGGGCTTGTTAAGTCCCGCCAATTGTCTTAATGATATTTTCTAGCTGGATTTTGGCAGGTACGGCTTCAGCGGATAGGCGGTTCCATGGGTTTTAACCATCTGGGTAAAAACATCTGTTTTCAGTCCTACTTGAGAGGACATACTCTCCAACACTATATCTGTGATTGCCCTGTTATCAGTGACTTCATACCAAATGATAAGAGGCACTTTGAGCTCTGTAATTACTTCATACACTCAGGAATATTGGAAGATATTCTTGTGCTGCACCCAGATTTTGCCAGTGGAGGCTAATAGATTAGCCTTAAGTATTTTGTTCTCTCCTGATTCCATGTATGACTGGCCATCCTGTTAGGTGAGAATGTTGGATGAGCTTGTAACTGGTTTTTGATCTACACTGTGTGGTCTTTCATACAGAATAGACAAGCAGCACATTGCTGTGTATACCTAAGCATGTTAAAAAAAATACATTGTTTAAGAGGAGTGTTGTAGAAACTAGTAAGAGTAGTTCTAATATAATGTTTCCATGATTCAGTGCTTACCTCTTGTGAAAATCGTGAAGGTATTGTTTAGTCAGAGTTGATTTGTTTTTTGTATTGAATGCAGGTATTTTCTCCCCTGATTCCATGTATGACTAACCATCTTGTGAGATAGGAGTATTAGATGAACTTATAGCTAGTTTTTTTTATCTACACTGTGTAATCTTCCATACAGAATAGGGTAGCAGCACATTGCTATGTATACCTAAGCTTCTTAATACAAAAATATCAGTAATAAAGATTTTAAAATATAGTTTGTGTTACCAATATTACCCTTATTAAATCATGTTAACCATGGATCATTAAGATCTCATTTTGATATGTAATACAGTAGTCATATTTCTTTTGAATCATTCATTAAATTGTGCATTATGTCTCAATTTTTCACTTCTTTCGATATACTGTACTGTATAGTACAAAAAGATAGCATAAAAATAAACCAGTAATATTTATTTCATTATATTTTTTATTTAAATAACTGCATCAATATTTTTACAGCTGATAGGATTTGTTTCTCACAGGTGCATTATTTGTTAAAAAAATAGGTTTATTGCTACACACAATGGTGCTACATAGCCTTCCCAGCTTGGTGCCTTCTTTTGATAATTACTTACTGATTGTTACACAGCCAAATTGTATAACAGGAAGCGGTCTTGAACCCCTACTTCCCTCTCTCTTTTTTAATAGTCCATATAGTCATAATTATAGGTTCAAGTATTCAATGAGAAAAGTTTTTGAAGTTTTTACCCTAACCTAACATTATTTGTGCAGGATATTTTTCTTTTATGTCTCACCCAGATTTAATTTCAAAATAAAACCAAACAAAATAAATTAAAACTGCGTACGTATATCTAAGGTACACCCTTACTGATTACTAGGTGAACAGGGGCATTTGGTGATAGTAAATGCTTCCATCAGGCAGGGCTCATAACCTTCTCTCATATTTCATGTTCACCAGTGTTTATTTACTTAATAACTACTGGTATAATATCTTGCTATTATAAAAACTAATTCTACTATCATAAAACATATTTACTTCAAGGTTCTAGCAGAGAATGGATATATAACTAACACGAAGGACTCCTCTTCACGAGATTCGCCAACTAATAATCTTTTGCTTATATTAAAATCGATCTCAGTGTTATGTAGTAGAGAAAAATTGAGTTATATCCAGTTTACGTAACGCTACAAGTGCCCGACAGCACACGTAGATGATGGACCAAACTTACGAAGGTTTTCCTTCTTAGTGTAGCTACCTGAATACCGACGTAGCCGCCACGAAGGCGCTAAGAAGAAAAACATTCGTAAGTACCTTCGTGAATCTGGCCCCTGGTGGATAGCGTGCAGGACTCGTAATTCTGTGGCGTGAGTTCGATTCCCTCACCAGGCAGAAACAAATGGGGAAAGTTTCTTTCACCCTGAATGCCCCTGTTACCTAGCAGTAAATAGGTACCTGGAAGTTAGTCAGCTGTCACGGGCTGCTTCCTGGTGTGTGTATATGTGTGTGGTGTGGGGAGAAAAAAGTAGTTAGTAAACAGTTGATTGACAGTTGAGAGTTGGGTCAAAAGAGCAAAGCTCAACTCCCGCAAAACACAACTAGGTGAATACACACACACACACACACACACACACACACACACACACACACACACACACACACACACACACACACACACACACACACACACACACACACACAGCCACACACAGGTGGCAGTAAACCATGCGGCCTTGGAAGGGTTCGAAATTACCAAAGATAAGGTTAAAGGGCATCTGTTGGATTTGGACGTAAGAAAGGCTGTTGATCCGGACGGAATCTCACCTTGGGTACTTAATGAGTGTGCAGAAGTGTGTATAGTCGGTCTCTGGAGACAAGAGACTTACCAAAAATATGGAAGGCGATTAATGTAGTCCAAATATACAAAAACAGTGACAGTCAAGAGGCACTGATCTGCACGCTAGTGTCCTTAAATTGTATATCACGCAAGGTGATCTAGAAGATCGTGAGAAAAAACTAAGTAGCACATCTAGAGAGAAGGGACTTCGTGACACACCATCAAGATGAGTTCATGAATCATAAAGCTTCCATAACTTTTTTACCAGAATTCTATGATTATGTAACAAAGATTAAGCAAAAAAGAGAATGTTGGGCAGACTTCATTTTCTTGGACTGTCGGAAAGCCTTTGACACAGTACCCCATAAGAAGCTGGTGCATAAGTTGGTGAAACAGGCAAGAGTAACTGGTAGGGGTCTCCAGTAGATAAGGGAGTATCTAAGAAATAGCAAGCAAAACTAGGTGAGTACCTATCTATATTAATCTAGCTAAACTAACCTGGTTGTAATATCCTAGTAGAACTCACCTACATGTATTCACCTTGCTGTAACCACCTAGCTGTACTCACCTAGTTGTACTCACCTAGTTGTGCTCATCTAGTTGTAGTCATCGAGCTCGATTAAGCAGCTACCTGTACTTTACTTAGCAGTACTCACCTACTTGTTCTAACATAGCTATACTCATCTAGTTGTACTCAACAAGTTCTTCTCACCCTAACAGAACTCACCTACCATTATTCGCCTTGAAGTACTCACCTAGTTGTACTCTCCTAGTTATACTCACCTACTTGTACTCCCCTAGTTACATTCATATAATTATACTCATCTAGTTACACTTACCTATTTGTTCTTAATGCAAAATCTGGTATAATAAAGAATCTTTTTGATGCACTTAAATTTTTTATTCCAATAAAAAGTTAGATTAAATGCTGCTTATTTGCTTCATGCACCTATGAAACAACATTTATAATTAATGTTAATGTTTTAAATGAAGTACATAAATACAAATTATAAATTAAAAAAAAATATGAAAACTTTATTATTTAATATATAAGTTAGCAAATAGTTTTAAAAAACAATTTTAAGCAAAATCATATTACAAAATAAATAAACAATTAGAAACTAAATGTTTTGCCCATCTTTCATCCAATTCAGACACAACATTTATAATTAATATTATTTTATGTCTCAAAATGATCATATTTAAATATAAAAAACTTTTTTTTAATATAAAGGAGAAAGTATTGTTAAAATAGAATTTGCCAAATTACATAAAGCAATACTTTTACCATTCTTGGGTTAAATGTTGCTCATGTGCCTGTTTACCCATACTTGCAACTTTTCTTTCCCACGACCCTGTAGAAACGTTAGTGAAGGTTTCAACAACGTTTTGTATTTGCTGGGTTTGCTTGCTTGAATATGTTTATAAAGCACACCTAGTATGTGTGCTTTATTGTATATGTGTTTGTGTGTGTTTCAACATGTGTTAAGAGTTGCATAATATTCATTCAAACAAAATTTGACTGTCCTAGGAAAGCATTACAAAAAACAAAATAACAGTCATAGAACAAGCTTTCATTATTTCCTGGTTATAACTGTGATTTTGGTGTTGTTGGTGATAGGTATTTAGTCATTATTTTGAACTGCTTTTGATCCATGCGGGACACGTCAAGCAGACCTTCTTCCAGGGTGTGGAAGTCAAATGTGGTTTGGACCTTACAACCCAGACGAAGAAGAACTTTCTCGGCGAATGGGTTGGTAACAACTGTAGTGATCATTTGGAATCCCTGCTTGCTAGCGATGGTGACAAGCATCTGAAAGTCGATGAAGCAATGGTAAAACTTAATTATATATTATTAGTTTTTTTTACGTAAAAGTATATTATTAGGCGATTTATTATTTTTGTTTGCAAGTTAAAAAGACGTCATTTACAATGGTTACCTTATGGTTTACCCCGATTAATTATTCTTGGATCATGATACAAAAGTAGCATTTCGACCATGTATCCAACTACTGTTAGGTGAATGGGGAAACATAGTTAATTATGCATGCCACGCCTTCCCTCTTTGCCTGAGATTAAACGTAGGCCATTTGCTCCCTTGAGGAGCTTGTGGGCTGAGGGCGTTGTTCACTACACCACACGGTCAGTCAGTACTCATACTGGTAGCTCTTCAGCTATTTACATAACATTAACTCTCCTACTTCTAACACCATCTCAGCTGGTTCGCCGCTCACATAATTTTTTGTATGTTTATCACCATCTCATTTGGAACACCACTCACATCAACTCTTGCAATTAACACCATCTAAGCTGGTTTATGACTAACTTCAACTCTTCTACTATTAACTTTATCTTCGGTAGTTCGCTTCCCACAATATCTTCTTTATCAAAACATCAAAATAGTTTAGGTGCTAGTTGGGCCTAAGGAGGATGGTAAGCTAATGGTATATCCCACTTATATTTTCACCAGAACTAATATACATGTGATAATATATTCTGGAGAATGTAAGAATTGCTAGGAGTGAAACCCGAAAAGTAATCGATTATCGCATCAAACTAATAGAGGACGAGATCAGTGACGAATTGCATGATACTCATACACGTTAAAAATACTGTTGCCCGTCTTGTTTCCAAAAGCTCTGTAATGCAATCTAGCGCTCTTTGAAATAAAATTTTATCCAAACTAATAAGCCTTCTATTCACCACACAAGCACCTTATTTATCCCAAACAAAGTCTCACAGAACATTTTATACATTAGTTAACGTTGCTTCCTTGGCAAAAGCCAACAGTTAATCTCCATAGAAGCCCAACTCCACAATCATGTTGGCTCATACTTAATTAAATCCACCACGCTAATGCCTTGACTTGTCCTTTTTCTTGGAATAGTACGATATTGGTGCCAGTTGGCGATAATCCAGGTATTGTCGAGGACTAATACACATTCAATATTCTAGTTGCATTTCTCCCTTATACTCATAATAAAAATTGATCCATTGCACTGGATCCATTATAAATGGTAGATACCTTTTTATGCCTACTCAATAAATTTGTCTTTACAACGAATCGAGGGACTTGATGAGAATTCAATTTATAACATGTCTTACTGTTAAGTGTTTATTAGACGTTCCCTATGTCTCCAATGTTAGTGGCATGTTCTTGAGTTTGACTTAATTTGTTCTTATTAGAAATTATAATATTCAAATATAACAGAAGAATACTTGAAGAATTAGATCATCCAGTTAGCGAGAAATTCTGACAGTTTAAGTAAACTATATGTTGATATTTTCAGAGTACCACTCACATAAACTCATTGTGAGCAAGCACCGAAATTATTATGTCTCTCACAATACACTTCCACGTAATCATGAATAAGCATTTGTTTATCACTGATGTATACAAACTCGCTCCTACTTACTGATACTCATATTATACACCATCACCTTGTTTTTATCTATATAATAAAATGTCTTTCTGTCCAAGGTTCTTAGCCTCAATAAACTTTGCAAGATTAAAGGTGATATTTATGACACTGACAATTCGAGGTCGGATCCCATGCCTTCCCTTAAGGGGCACCGGCCATTATGCACCCCTTAACGATGTATATGGTTGTGAAATGGTCTCGCCTTTGTCTGTATACATCAGCATTTGTTTAAATATTTTGCGTCTGACATGGGAAACTAATGTTTACACAATAAATTTGTATTCTGGGTGCAACCTTTTGATTACAGTGTGTAGGAAAATTGGGTACAGTGAAGTAGGGAGGCAGGGAAGGTGTACTGGAGGTGAAAGAGAGAATGTGTTTGAAGCATATTGTGAGGGTCTCACAATATATGCACAATATAAATAAATAACTTTAAATAAAAAATTTAAATATGCACAATATGCTTATTGTGCATATTTAAAGGGGAGCCGGTCGGCCGAGCGGACAGCACGCTTGGCTTGTGATCCTGTGGTCCCTGTTCGATCCCGGGCGCCGGCGAGAAACAATGGGCCGAGTTTCTTTTACCCTATGCCCCAGTTACCTAGCAGTAAAATAGGTACCTGGGTGTTAGTCAGCTGTCACGGGCTGCTTCCTGGGGATAGAGGCCTGGTCGAGGACCGGGCCGCGGGGACACTAAAAAAGCCCCGAAATCATCTCAAGATAACCTCAAGAAGGGTGCATATATGTGGAGATAAGGAGGGTGAATGGGAAAAGATGGGCAGGGTGTGTGAGAGGAAAGAGAGGATGGGTGTGCGTGGGAGAAGATGGGGAGGGTGTGTGTGCAGAAAGACAGGATAGTTGTGCATGGGGGAAAGATGGGTAGAGAGTATTTGTAGATAGACAGGATAGGTGCGTGGGGGAAGATCGGAGGGTGTGTGTGAAAACATGAGTAGTGTGCATGGGGGAAGATAGGGAGGGTGTGTGTGAAGAAAGAATGGATGCGTTTGCGTTGGGGAAGGTGTGTGTGTGAAAAAAGGCAGGATAAGTGTGTGGGGAGGGGGGGGGGGAAGATGGGGAGGATGTTTGTGAGTAAAGACAGGATGAGTGTGAGTGGGGGAAGATGGGGAGGGTGTTTGTAAAGAAAAAACAGGATAGGAGTGCATGGGGAAAGATGAGGAGGGCGTGTGTAAAAACAGTATGGGTGTGCGCAGGGGCAAGATAAGATAAAAGAGAGGATGGGTGTGCATAGGGTTAGATGGGGAGGGCGTGATTGAAGAAAGAGAGGATAGATGTGCGTGGGGAAAGAAGGGGAGGGTAAGTGTGATGAGCCCCTTGCCCCATGAGGGACCTGACAGCTGAGTGGACAGAGCTTCGGATTCGTAGTACTGAGGTTCTGGGTTCGATCCCCGGTGGTGGCGGAAACAAGTGGGCAGAGTTTTTTTTCACCCCGATGCTCCTGTTACCTAGCAGTTAATAGGAAAATGGGAGTTAGACATCTGCTACGGGCTGCTTCCTGGTGGTGTGTAACAATAAGGAGGAGGCCTGGTTGAGGACCGGGCCGTGGGGACGCTCAGCCCCGAAATTATTTCAAGATAACCTCTAGATGAATGTGCATGGGGTTAAGATTGGGAGGGTGTGTGTGAAGAAAGCCAGAATTAGTGTGGGTGGGGGAAGATAGGGATGGCGTGTATGAAGAGAGGATAGGTGTGCGTGCGTGAAGATAGGTAGGGAATATGTGAAGAAAGGACAGGATATGTATGCGTGCGGAAAGTTGGGGAGGGTGTTGTTACCTATCTCGTACATACAGGTCGTGTATAATTGGGCAATGACAAAATTGTCTAATGGTAAGCTCACTGCTCTTAAAGTAATACACCAGAGTGATTCTTAAGCAGGTACAAACAAAATAATATCACAAGATCAGTATTATTAAAACAGGCATATATAAAATATATATATAAATCAAAAAGTAAGTTTTCATCAGTATAACAATAGATATATGCTCACGTAATATCAAAAAGAGAAAATGGCTTAATGTTTTGTCCTCCCAGAACAATTAATCTAACTTACTGAAACAAAAAGAATAAACAGACTTATCTTACAACATGTTACCCAGCTCAATGCTCTCAAACCACTGGCGTCTGCCTGACGCTCACACCCAAAACACCCCTTCCCCCTCCTCCTTCCTAGGTTGGCAAACGAGTACTTGAACAGTCTCCGTGGTGTAGTGGTAAGACACTCGCCTGGCGTTCCGCGAGCGCTTTGTCATGGGTTCGTATCCTGGCCGGGGAGGATTTACTGGGCGCAAATCCTTAACTGTAGCCTCTGTTTAACGCAACAGTAAAATGTGTACTTGGTTGTAACAAAGATTCTTCGCGGCGGGGATCGTATTCCAGGGACCTGCCCGAAACGCTACGCGTACTTGTAGCTGTACAAGAATGTAACAACTCTTGTATATATCTCAAAAAAAAAACATAAAACAAATTTATGAGAAAAGTAATTGTTCTCATACAGACATTAAAAAATATTAAAAATATTTTGCAACATGCATATGACATAATTAAAGTACATGTTTATTAAAGGCAAATTAGAAAGATATGATATATATATAAGAGATGAACTCTGGCAACCCAACAATTGATCACGTACATTATTCTGGTCCAAAAACTGACCTGTATTAGACAGGTTTGAATCAAGTGAACTCCAGCAGGCCCGCTCCTGTCCAAATATGTGTTGCCATGTCCTACTGCACTTACAAAAATAAATTACACATACATAAATAATTAATTATATATTGTTCTTAACACTGAATAATGTGATAATTCATGAACTGCATGGATTTCAGAACAGGTGTATGTGACGAAAGTATAGGTGTATTAGGGAGAAGATAAGGAGGATGTGGGTGAAGAATGCAAGGATTAATGTGCGTGGGGGAAAATGGGGATGGTGTGTGTGGAGAAAGCCAGGATGGGTGTTCGTGGGGGAATATGGGTAGAGTGTGTGTTAAGAAAAACACAATATGTGTGTGGGGGGGAAGCTGGGGAGGGTGTGTGTTATGATAGACAGGATAAGTGTTTGTGGGGGAAGATGGGGAGGGGGGGGGGGTGTGTGTTAAGGAAAACAGGATAGGTGTTCGTGGGCGAAGATGTGGAGGGTGAATGTGAAGACAGGATGGGTATACATGGAGGAAAATGGGGAGGATGTGTGTGAAGAAAGACAGGATAGACTTTCAAGACAAGATAGAAAAACTTTCTCATATATATATATATGAGAAAGCTGCATGAATGCGCAAGCCATATATCACTAAGAACTCTTTGACCCGGCCAGGATTCGAACCCATGCCGTCCAGGATCACCCCTAAACGTACACAGTACCGTGACCACCGCACCAATGATCGTCTAAAAGAAAGACGATCATTGGTGCGGTGGTCACGGTACTGTGTACGTTTAGGGGTGATCCAGGACGGCATGGGTTGGAATCCTGGCCGGGTCAAAGAGTTCTTAGTGATATATATATATATATATATATATATATATATATATATATATATTATATATATATATATATATATATATATATATATATATATATATATATATATATATATATATATATATATATATATATATATATATACAATATATATACAGTGTCTACAGAGACTGGGGAGGTAATAATTATACAGGGAATCACTGGAGATTTTCAGACTGTAACCCCAAGGGAAGTAAACTTTGAGAGTGATTTTATTAAAGGCAAAATTTTAGTAGGTGTTAGTCCTAAATTACCAGTTGTTGGCGTTGATCTAATATTGGGGGATGATCTTGCTGGTAATCGAGTTAAAAAGAGATGACCAACCAATAATGCTAAGTAAGCCGGAGGTGATAAGGGCACGGACAGATTCTGAGGACATGGTAATGTACCCAGCATGTGCCGTGACCCAGTCAAAGTCCGAGTCTCAAATATCACAAACTTGCAATAATGTAAGTCAGAAGACAAAATTAGAGGTTAACAAATACAGTAGTAAAGTGGATCTTTGTGACAATTTTAAGGCCAAGCTGGATGAAGCAAGTGGAGAAAATGATGAGGAGCACCGCCACTAAACCATCTAGGAAAAGGGATAGGGAAGAGTGCAGTCCAGTTACTACATCTGGCTTTTCAGACTTGAGATCAAAGTAAAATTGTATTCATCAGCAGAGAACTACGTTGACTGACTTGCATAATAAGGCAGTAACTGAAAAAGAGGCAGAGTCGGAGGCTATGACTTATTATTACACTAAAGAGGTGTTGATGTGGAAGTGGAGACATAGAAAACTTACCTGTTTCACATACTTGGAAGGTAGTTAATCAAAAAGTTCTACCGAGGGGTTCAAGAAAAAAGATGCTAAGTGTAATCCATGATTCACAAATAGGCAGTCATCAGGGTATTGCAAAAACATAAAATAAAATAAGCAAGTATTTTACCTGGCCTGGATTAAAGAAAGATGTCATCCAGTATTGTAACGAATATCCTGTATGTGTAAAAACAGGAAAACAAGCCAGGTAATACCAAAAGCCCTTTTACAGCCAATTGTGGTGGCTGAGGAACCCTTTACTGATATTATCGTTGATGTAGTAGGCCCTTAGCCTAGAACCATGAGTGGTAATTTGTATCTCATCACCATAATGTGTCAGACCACGTGCTTTCCTGAGGAAAGAGAAATTCTCTTTCATTGAAGAAATTTCTCTTTCCCTGTGGGAAATGCTACAATGAAAGTAGTAGTGAGGCACATAAGGAAATTTTGTACTTTTTTTGATTTACCATAAGTAATACAGACAGGTAATGGGACCAATTTCACTTCCAAAGATTTTCATCAGTTTTGTGTGGAGTTTGACATCCTCCATAAGACATCCACTACTTACCATCCTGAGAGGCAAGATAAGTATCCTGAGGGATACTTATCAGAAGTCCCTGAGGTATTCACCCAATTCATTAGTTTTTGGGCATGAGTTGGGAAATCCACTAACCATCTTAAGAGATAAATTGATTGAAAGTCCCAAAAGTGATGTGCAGGTAAACTATATTGATAAATTACAAGACAAGTTAAACAAAAACAGGGCTAAAGCCTCGATTTATCTTAAGGAAGCTGTCAGAGTTCACTCCCTTCCAACCTGTGGTTGGGGTCATCCCACAGGTCTTAGCCCCTCAGTACCGGGCGCCACTGCTCGCCCTTGGGCTCCCCCAGTCAACTAAGGGCTGGCCTTATACACCCCTAGCGAGTGGGGAGGTTCAAGCTTCTTATAACTCATTTAAACCTTCCTGTCCTGACACTGGAACATTTTCTCTTGCTTTATCTGGTCTGTCCTGAGGTTGCCAGCTGGGTGTTTATACTCGTGTCCCAGCAACACGTCAGTGGTCTCATTAATTATCTTGGTTAAGGATGCAATGTCACGTGCATTGCAAGGTGTCACTAATGGTCTCATAAATATATAATATATCTAGCCCTAGAGAATGGAGGCTCACTTAAACTTCTCAGTTAGTTTAAAAGTTTACTGAAGAAAAACATATATACACATATAAATGGCATAATGAAATGTCTATGTTTGGAATCATCCGCTGGCAGCAACCTTCTCGATGACACGTCTCTGGCAACACGGTCAGCTGGCTGGGTCCACTCCTCCAGCGCGGGCACACACTTCGCGCCTCTGGCAGCATGATCAGCTGACAGCTCCAGCTGTCAGAACGTCGTGATTTTCCCACGCCTCTAGCAAGGCGATCAGCTGGACGTTTCAGAGTACGATGGTGGCTCCTTGCACACCAACTACCCTTCCAGGATCACTAACATCACCAGATTAATGCTTACACACACCAACTCATGCCTAAATGAGTTTTTGGCTCCTAGCCTAACGTCCTGTCACTTAGACAATAAAATGAGAAGAATGTTCACAACATATAAAATACTCTAGCTCGCCTAGCTCAAAAAGGGAATAGGGAGGAACAATTATCTACCTTATTTCACTCCAACCACGAAGCTGACTCGTCCTCTGTTGAGGGATGTTGAGGAGGTTGGTTCTGGCGTCTGCTCTGCCGACGACAAGCTCCCACCACACACACAGGTTCCTTCGTCGTCCTCGTGATAACGCGTCCTCGCCGTGCTCACATTCAACAGGTACTGCCTTCCTCCTCATATTCTCTGGGGTACTGGAGACAGGTACCTCCGTCATCGTCCTCACTCTCACTGGCACTGTCGACACCTCGCAGTCCAGCACAGATTCCCCTCGCCTTAACTGCCAGTAGATTTGGGCCCGGCCCTAGCTTCTCGCTTGATGTGTAAGACGTGGTCCCTCTAGTGGGCGTCCCAGAACGTCACCAGCCCAACGTTTCCCTCTGCTGCAGACTCTTGATACGGCTCTTGGCTCTTCAATCCGGTCCATCCTTGCCTCCGGGCACTCCACGGAAGTTGAATGTCTTCTCAGACTGTCTGCAGAATCGAAGCGGAGCTTAAATCTACTGGTAAGGGCTCTCTAGGTCCGGAGCTCGCTCGAGCGCGTCTC
>NC_091165.1:10680417-10682917 GCF_040958095.1 Procambarus clarkii
TACTAACTTGGGGCCGGATAACCAAACTCTAATAACATCAGAGAAAGAACCCAGTTGCGACCCAATAAGGGCCGTAACACACTCTCTCTCTCTCTCTCTCTCTCTCTCTCTCTTCTCTCTCTCTCTCTCTCTCTCTCTCTCTCTCTCTCTCTCTCTCTCTCTCTGGGAAACCTCACCAGGACAAGAGCAAAGACCAGCTATTAACAAACAACTGGTCTTTGTTAAAAACGCACACACACACAAAATATATAATACCATATTACCACAAAATACTCTTAGCTGCTACAAACTGGTAGGATTCTAATATATCCTAACTTCATCAACTATCTATATCTGGCTGTTGCACGACTCTTAGCATACAACCTATGACCTTCTCACTGCTTGGGGCTGAAATGCATGGCACAACAATAATATATCTTCAACCATAAAAGAATATGAATATCTGCTTGGGACTGAAATACCTGGAACATCTACATAAGTATCCCCAACAAAAAAGAAATAAATCTCTCTCCTTACACTGTGTCTTACATGCCAATAAACAATCAAGCACTCCCTTCATACATTAGTATGTCCACATGATCCTCTTTTCTGCTCCTAGAGCTCACTATCAATGCATATATCTAGGTCCTCCAAAATATGGAAAGGCACTTCTTCAGTTCTTCCAGTCTGATGCAAATGAAGTCCTACTCCAACATCAGTAAAGCTCCTCCACTGACTTCACAAAGAAACGTGTAGCTTCCCTACGATGCTTGAAGTTTAACTCCACACCATGGAGTTCTGCTCTACCTCAGAGTTTTGCATACCTTCTTCTCCAGCCTCGAATTTCCTCATTTAACTTCTTTACAGACAAACCTGCAATTCCATTATCATGATAGTAAAATGTTTTCCTAACAAAGCATAACTAGTAAACATTTATGCCAGTACTAAATCTCGCCCTCCGACGCTGCTTCGCATCAGCCCATCTGTGATGGTTACTTCCCCATCCTTTGGCGAGTCCATACTGGACACAGCGGCTCTTCAGTCAATAATATTGATATCAGCTGTGCCTAATATCACCTACACCGGGGAGACCGTCCTTATCACTGACCTCACTGCTACCACTCCGTATCCACTCGCCAGAGTCCACCTGGATTGTCCTTTCGTGACCGGTGAAGTCCAAGACGCCATCAGGGGAAAAGCCTTTTCCCATGTCTGGAGTGCAACTTCTCCTGGGCAACGACTTGGCAGAAGATCTGCAACCGTCCAACCTGATCATCATGGATAAACCCCAGGTGTATAACTCTGTAGTGGACAATCCCATCTTTAAGTATGTTTCAGCAGAGGTCCAAGAAAGTGATGAAGTTTCTCCTCCGGTTTTGGTGACCACCCGTGCACAAGCTGCACGCCCGCAACCAGCTGACTCTATTGCAACCGCTGTCCCTCAAGACCCTCAGAATCTACCACCGAATCTTACTAGTTTGGAGTTCCGTAAGTTATAGAGGGAGGATCCATCATTAACACCATTTTTCTTCCAGGCTGAGACTCAACCTGACAGTATCCCTGGGTTCTTCCTAGAGAATCAGTTGCTCTACCGCAGGTACAGACCCAGTAAGCTGAAGGAGGACGACGATTGGGCAAATGTCGAACAACTGGTGGTTCCCACCAGCCTACGGCCCGATGTTCTACACCTGGCCCACGGAGCACTTTCTCACTATGGTTTTAACAAAACCTACCACGGAATGAGACAAGACTACTACTGGCCAGGTATGGTTAAAGACGTCAAAAGTTACGTGAAACAGTTTCATACATGTCAGATGGCAGGTAAACCTAACATCTCTATTCCTAAGGCACCGTTGAATCCTATCCAGTGCCTTCGGAACCTTTCCACAGGCTCATCATAGACTGTGTTGGTCCTTTACCCCGGACCAGTTCTGGCAACGCCTATATACTAACTATCCTGTGTCCTACCACCAGATTCCCCATAGCAGTTCCCGTAAAGAACATTACGGCTGCTACTGTGGTGAAACAACTATTGAAGATCTTCACCCAGTATGGATTTCCAGGAGAGGTTCAAAGTGACTGTGGCACCAACTTCACCAGTGATCTCTTCAAGAAGACACTGGAAAAGTTCAACATCACACAGGTATTGTCCAGCCCCTATCATCCTGTTTCACAGGGTTCTCTTGAACGTAGTCATCAGACTATTAAAGCACTCCTAAAGAAATTTTGCAATGAAATCTTAAAGGACTGGGATAAACAACTTGACCTCATTATGTGCATTTTCAGAAGTGTCCCCAATGAGTCTCTAGGAGTATCTCCTTATGAGATGCTCTACGGACGTAAGTGCCGTACTCCTATCAAAGCTTTTAAAGACTCTCTACGTAATGCCACCTTCAGTGACCCTCAGAATGTGCCCAGTTTCTTCAAAACTTAAAACACATTCTAGAGAGAGTACGTAAGTGATGGTCAAGTGGATTAAGGCGTCTTGTACATACCAGTTGCGTGGCTCCTGGGAGTATGG